>NC_134405.1:302543467-302851523 GCF_038048845.1 Mixophyes fleayi | reverse complement strand
CTATACTGACACTGAACATATTTAAAGGATTTTCAACCACAACATCAAAGGTTAGGAAGCAGGTAGCTGCTGTCCCACACAGTGTCTCTCTGTCTATCCTGTCCTTAACATATAGATTTCCATTATCTAGATTTACATAAAAATATTTATCTGAAACATGGGAATCAATTCTCAGTTTTCTAGATGACAACTGTTTAATATCTAATTCAAGATCTTTTGCAATATTTGCTATAACAGAGTCTTTTCTCAATTCTTCTACAATAGAATAATGAATCTGACCAGAGACTGAATGACACAGCCAAGAAAATAAGAAGGAAAATATTACTTGCCATCTGATTCCTTTGTATGTCTGTGTATGAGGTTTCATCTCAGCCATCCTAAGGACCTGAATTCTTCAGCAAAAATAATCCTTTTGATGGTCAGTATTTGTAATCCAGTGTTAGAACATATATAGTTATAAATCCAGTTGCTGGTGAAATTAAAATGAAATATCCTGTATTCTGTGTGCAGAGAATCCAGAAAATGGCTGTGTGTCTTCCTGCAGATCTGCAGTGTGTGTGAGTGATGAAAATACCAGTGGATCTCCAGTTCTGTATTCTTCTCCTTATTGGTTAAACAGCGGCGCTCTGAGGCAAAAGTGAGGAACTGCAGTTCTAGCAATTTATTTTCAAAACAAAATATTTCTGATTCAGATACACTGTATTTATGCCGATATTTGTAACAAATACATTTATACTGAAATTTAACAAATGTAATGCAAATAAATTAGCTTTGTATACATGAAATAAATAAAAAATGACAATTTGCTGGTTTTATACATTTGCTAAGACAAGGTTAGCAGTTACAGTAAAACAAATGTTTAAGTATACAGGATTTAGAATAGTAGTATATAACATCATACATACTTACTTACTCAGCCAAATGCATGTCAGAACATCATGATATCATACATTTTTAAATATAAAGTTTTGAATATCACTGAAAAATCCACCTGTTCATAAAAGCCTACCAGTCACCTGCTGGTCCAGCCTCGCTCTCACTTTTACTCTATATCCTTCCCTGGCTTGTCTCAGACTTCCCTTCACCATTAGATTGTACGCTCTCAGGGCCCTCTATCTGCTTCTGACTTCTTCTACCTAATCCACTTGTGTGTCCTTTACTATTATATCTTATATCTTATGCACAGAGTTATTAACCTCTAACCTTTTATACATGTAGCTCCTACAAAGAATATGTAATCATTTCCATCAGTCCCTGTCCCATTGTATCTTACAATCTATCCCCTACTATAATGACACACACACTGACTAGGGTTAGTTTTACTAGGAGCCGATTAACCTAACAGTATGTTTATGGAATGTGGGAAAAATCGGGGCACCTGGAGGAAACCCAGGCAAACCTGAGAACAAACCGCACAGATAGTGCCCTGGTCAGAATTCAAATCCAATGCTCCACTGTTGTGAGGCAGCAATGCTAACCACTGTGCCCCCATGTATTATGCTTCATTTTCAGCTATACTTACATTAGTTCTTCTTGAATGTCCTGTGTTTTGACTGGTCCACTATGCATTATATTATGCTATACTCCCTCACTGTATGGCGCTGCAGATAGTTGATGTGCCTTATAAATACATTATAATAATGATAATAATAATAATATGTGTATATAGTAAATGTAAATATCTAGACGCGTTCTCTTTCTTCCACCATATATCAGTGTCTTCCTGTATCGTTGTTGTAACCCAGGCAGACAAATGATATCACAGAATGGGATGGGCGGTTAAAACATGACATCAACTATTATTCACTTTTGAACCTCATATAATCAGGAGTGTTGAGCTATTGTTTGGGTGCTTCATTGTGTCATCTGTTTTAGAACATAAAATCACAACACAGGGCCTCATGTAGACCCAATTTCTGTCTAAAATGCAGACGGAAATTGCATCCAAAAGAAAAGACATACTTTACACACCTATATTGAGCTGGAGGCATCTAAGCTGATCATCATCACTATCAGCTCGTGACTTACACTAGTGATCGAGCACCCGCTAGTCTCCCTTTTTCTGGCAGAGCATATACATCTGAGTCTTAGTCTACATAAGCCGCACTTGCGTCAAACCCTGTTGAAACTGTATTTACTGTGAAAAGGCTAGGAACTATATCTTGTGCAAATATCTCTTTTAAGAAAATAGATCCGTGAAGTGTATGCTGATTCATTATAACTATCTATGTGACCTCTGAGATGACATCATTTTGTAAACACACCCACCATTGTAAAGGTTTATAAATTGGCTTGCAGTCAGACCAGAGCTCTCTCTGCCACGAAATCATGGGCCTGCAGGTTGTATGGGAACTGAGCTATCTGTATTGTAGCTTAAATTTTAACATTAAGTAAATCCCTTTTTATTGCAAAATCTACACTTGAATGGACACTATTGATTTATTCTGAAAACGAATTGAACAACTCCCTTACACACTTCCTATGTTTCGCCTCTTAAATAGCAAGGGGCCGCAAGTGCCCCTAATTGCAAGATGCGACTTAGTCTATTAATGGGCGCTACCGTAACAAGTGCTTTGTGAGCATGTGCAGCAATAAAAAGCATATTATACGCAGAAAACGCTATTTGTGTCCAACTCTACACGAGTGCCCCACACTGTCTATTCATTAGAACAGCTAACAAGTGTGAGAGGTGCTGAGCTATGTCCTGTTCCTAAGGTTTTATACAATAATGTTAGCAATCAGCATTATAAAATAACCAGCGTTAATACAATTGTGGTCACACAGCTAATAAGATAAGAATATGTCTTGAAGCCCTATTTATACTACTGAAGATTCTATTTCACCTCATTTACCATTTTATGAAAACATTGACAGGTTTTCTAGCTTAAGCAATGAAAATAATGAAATATTATAGTGGAATACAACTTAAAGGAACTTATCCAGCATTTTACAATGTACAGAATGTTTATGCACCTGATTGTAAAGTGATGGGAACAAAATGTGGGCGCCCAGGATGTAAACAACCCCCATAATAACAAAACCAACATGCTTCTACTACATACTGAATATGGGATATTATTGGGTCCACTGTGTGTTTCAATATTCCTTAACTACAGACGTTATTTGAAGGTAGATTATCATCCATTCAATTTCTGGGTTTTTAGAACATATCCCATTGACTCCAAATGTTCCACTCAAGTTTAAGTGGAAGTAATGGTTTGTGTCTGGCAGTGTTAATAATGCATATAGGTTTTAAAAAGATCATATATTAGAAAAATATATCTGATCTACTGGCTTTAAAAACAGATGCAGTAATCCAGGTCAATGTTTGTAAAATAGTCTACTCCACAGTTGTATAAGAAGGCTAATGAAGGAGATATGCTTTCTTAATCATCATCAGCTATTTATTTTTATAGCGTCACTAATTCCGCAGCACTGTACTCACTGACATCAGTCCCTGCCCCATTGGAACTTACCAACTAAATTCCCTAACATACACATACAGACCGAGAGAGACTAAGGTCAATTTGATAGAAACCAATTAACCTACCAGTATGTTTTTGGAGGGTGGGAGGAAACTGGAGCACCCGCAGGAAACCCACACAACCATGGGGAGAACGTACAACCCCCACACAGGATCTGGAATCAAACTCATGACCCCAGTGCTGTGAGGCAGAAGTGCTAACCATTAAGCCACCTTGCTGCCCATATGTTTTCATGATGTAGAAATTCTGCAGAAATCCTTCAGACCTTTAAGAATAGGTTCCTTTGTGTAATTTAGCAACAAAGTACAAATTCTGAAAGGGTAGAAAAATATCCAAAAACATATTGCCTTGTTTAACAAGGTTGTGTCAAGCCCCCATTCCAATAGAAATTCAGAATAGGTCCAGTCATTAAAGTCACCCCATGCTTCCTTCTGTGGACCAAATGTTATAAAATAGATATAAAATCTTAGTTAACAGTTATTTTAATCTATAAATGTTTATAGTACAAACAGTTGAAATGGAACATTTCCAGCAATCAAAACTTGTGGGGGCCCTAAAGTTATGAGACATATAGTTTATTTTTTTCATGTGTATGCAACTTCTTTATTGATTTGAATGCAAAATAAGCAAAGTATTCCATAATCAGTTCATATCTTCACTACTTTAATAAATAGAGATGTCAGCTAAACTAGATGTTATAGTATATATTGGAGAAAAGACAGACCCCTAAAAGCTTGATTAACCAAAAAACTTAATCTTAAAAACTGGGAAGTCCTGTGAGATGGATCCTTTCAAAAGAAATGTATTTATGGAAAAGATATAAATATAAAATCATCATCGTGTCACATCTGACAGTTTATAAATAACTGATTTTGTTTTCATCGTTTTAAACGAGTTGTTTGATTACAACAAGCTTCAGTTACAGAGGGCTTATCACTAGTGTCTTACATTTTCAGGCCATTGATATTTAATAATATGCTACTGAAACTAATGTATAGCAATAAAATTATTAACAACAAAAATAAGACAATGTATTGCTTGTCAGATTTCCCTAATCATAATTATTACAATTCACTGATAATATTTATATCTAAATGTAAAAGGAAACATGTCCAAACTCATTATGAAGATAAGATTCCAACGTCACATTTATCCATGTAAAATAACAAAGTAATAATCTGTGTAAGTAAGCTATAATACTATTGGTAGCCAGGGCAAATCTTTGATCTTTAATGTCTTTTCACAGACCTTGGACTCTAATAACATATTTTGAGCAGCAAGCACAGCATGTTATACAGACCCAATGTCCAGCATATTATAAACTGTCCACCTATTACGCAGTGCTCAGTTGGTCAGCATTATCTATAGGCAAATATGTCCTGTGTTTATCATTCAAATTACCAAGGATCAATAAGTGCAGTTTATTGATAGAGAAGCAACTATAGTAATGATAATGAATCATAATGCTGGTTAAATCTCATTAATATGACTGCAGCATTCAATTAGTAAATATACTTTAATAGCTGATCCCAAACCATAAAATATATGACACCGTAGAATGTTCTGAGAATCATAGGAGATGTATTGTATGATACCATTAATAACTATGTAATATTTCCTATTTTTTAATACAATTAAATAGATGTATACATTAAGCTTCTATTTGCATTAATACACACATAGATTATATTTTAATGAACTCACCTCAATGACACTGCCAGATGACAAAGTTTGTTTTAAGCTTTCATTTCCAAGTCCTGAGTCATCAGCATCAATAAGATTGTCCACTGGGACATTTTGGTTAGATGTGATATAAGTAAAGTCATCTGCAGTTGAATCCAAAGCTACACACACATTGTATGAGTAGGGGAGAGGTAAAGTCCCATCACTGTACACTGAGAGCATCCTGGGGTCCACTGGACGATACAAACTTGTACTTAGAGATCCAAAAGTTGGTGAAGGTTTTGATTCTCTACATTTTGATATAATGACCAACATAACAGTAACAATAAATAACAAGGAAATCAGCACAAGGGCTACGACTAGATATAATTGCAAATTAGATTGTGAATCTTCATTATGGATCTGATTATTGAGTTTAGGAACCACCTGTTGAAAGTTATCTGCAACAACGAGACTTAAGGTGACTGTAGCTGAGAGAGAGGGGTCTCCATTGTCCTTTACAATCACCACAACCTTGTGCTTCAATATATCCTTCTCTTGAAAGACATGTGATGTCCTGATTTCACCCGTGTGCTGACTAATGATAAAGTGACATGATTCTGACACATGTATGAAGTGATAAGAGAGCCAGGCATTATGTCCAGAGTCTGCGTCCACTGCAACCACCTTAGTTATTAATGATCCTTGTTCAGAGGCAAAAGGAACCATCTCAAACACAGCAGGTCCACCACTTTCTGGTGATGGGTACAGGATTTTTGGAGCATTATCATTCTGATCCACTATACGGATAATTAATGTAACATTACTGCTCAGAGATGGGGATCCATTGTCTCTAGCAGTTACTTGTATTAGAAACTCCTTGTGCTGCTCATAATCAAATGATCTCTGAGCATAGAGAACTCCAGTCTCTATATTGATGGACAGATAAGAGGACACTGGGAGATCTTCTGTATTACTGCTGAATATTGAATAAATAATTTTAGCATTGTCTCCAATATCAGGATCTGAAGCTTGTATACTGTATATTGAGGCTCCTGGTAAATTGTTCTCTGGCACATAAGCAACATAAGTAGATTTCATAAATATTGGTGGGTTGTCATTAACATCTGATATCACCAGTCTGATGGTTCTTTTGCTGGAAAGTGATGGAGATCCTCTGTCAGTGGCTAATATTGTGATGTTATAACAAGATAC
Organism: Mixophyes fleayi; assembly: GCF_038048845.1. Classification (NCBI taxonomy): domain Eukaryota; kingdom Metazoa; phylum Chordata; class Amphibia; order Anura; family Limnodynastidae; genus Mixophyes; species Mixophyes fleayi. Next base: position 302,845,161 of record NC_134405.1, on the reverse strand, counting down.
TTTCTCTCTGTCCACACTAGTTGTTGTAACTATTCTATAATAACTATTAGTAGATACTATTAAACTAAAAGGTACTTCCTCCATGATGCTACAATCAACTTCTCCATTCTTTCCTGTATCAATATCCCAAACTTTAATCAGAGCTATCACTGTGCCAGGTGCAGAATCCTCGGGAATAGGACTAGATAATGATGTGATAGATATCTCAGGAGCATTGTCATTGTCATCTATTACTTCTATTAATACTTTGGAATGGGCGATAAGGCCGCCTCCATCCTTTGCTTGTACAGTCAGCTCATAATTTCTTGTCATTTCAAAATCCAAATTTCTATTTGTGGTGATGTCACCATTTGTTGAATGAATACTGAATGTACCTGTATGATGGACATTATCTGATGTTTCACGTAAAGAATATGTGATCTGTGCATTGATACCTTCATCTTGGTCATGTGCAATTATACTGATCACAGTTGTATTGATTGGAGTATTTTCCTTCACAATGGCTTTATATATCTCTTCAGTAAACACAGGGAAATTGTCATTAGCATCAGTAACAATTATGTTTATTGAAGCAGTTCCAGATCTAATAGGATTTCCGCCATCTAGTGCAGTCAGCACTAACTGATAAATGTTTTGTGTCTCTCGATCTAAAGGTTTCTCTAACACAAGTTCTGGATATTTACTCCCATCTGTTCTGGTCTTCTCACTCAGTGTAAAATACTGATTATCACTGAGCCTGTATGTCTGCACTGAATTATTTCCAATGTCTGGATCTCCTGCACTTTGTAATACAAATCTTGTTCCAGGTGAAGCAGATTCAATGACATCTAATGTGAATGTGTTAGGAATAAATCTTGGAGAATTATCATTTATATCCTCAATTTCTATTTTGACACTGAAAACATTTAAAGGCTTTTCAACCACAGCATCAAAGGTTAGGAAGCAGGTAGCTGCTGTCCCACACAGTTTCTCTCTGTCTATCCTGTCCTTAACATATAGATTTCCATTATCTAGATTTACATAAAAATATTTATCTGAAACATGGGAATCAATTCTCAGTTTTCTAGATGAGAGCTGTTTAATATCTAATTCAAGATCTTTTGCAATATTTGCTATAACAGAGTCTTTTCTCATTTCTTCTACAATGGAATAATGAATCTGACCAGAGACTGAATGACACAGCCAAGAAAATAAGAAGGAAAATATTACTTGCCATCTGATTCCTTTGTATGTCTGTGTATGAGGTTTCATCTCAGCCATCCTAAGGAAAGTGGATTCTTCAGCAAAAATAATCCTTTTGATGGTCAGTATTTGTAATCCAGTGTTAGAACATATATAGTCATAAATCCAGTTGTTGGTGAAATTAAAATTAAATATCTTGTATTCTGTGTGCAGAGAATCCAGAAAATGGCTGTGTGTCTTCCTGCAGATCTGCAGTGTGTGTGAGTGATGAAAATACCAGTGGATCTCCAGTTCTGTATTCTTCTCCTTATTGGTCAAACAGCGGCGCTCTGAGGCGTAACTGAGGAACTGCAGTGCTGAGAATTTATTTTCAAAACAAAATATTTCTGATTCAGATACACTGTATTTATGCCAATATTTGTATCAAATACATTTATACTGAAATTTAACAAATGTAAAGCAAACAAATCAGCTTTGTATACATGAAGTAAATAAAAAATTACAATCAAATTGCTGGTTTTATACATTTGCTGAGACAAGTTTAGCAGTCACACGAAAACGAATGTTTAAGTATACATGATTTAGAATAGTAGTATATAACCTCTTCTATGACTCTTACTTAGCCAAATGCATGTCGGAATATCATGATAGTATACATTTTTAAATATAAAGTTTTGAATATCACTGAAAACTCCACCTGTTCATAAAAGTCACCCAACTAACTGCACTCTCGCTGGTCCAGCCTCGCTCTTACTCTTACTCTATATCCTTCCCTGTCTTGTCTCAGACTTCCCTTCACCATTAGATTGTATGCTCTCAGATTATGGTTAGTTTCATCAGGAGCCAATTAACCTTTTTGTATGTTTTTGGAATGTGGGAAAAATCGGAACACCTGGAGGAAACCCAGGCAAACATGAGAACAAAGCACACAGATAGTGTGCCCTGGTCAGAATTAAAACCCAATACTCCACTGTTGTGAGGCAGCAATGCTAACCACTGTGCCCCCATGTATTATGCTTCATTTACAGCTATTCTTGCATTCATGTTTCTTGAATGTCCTGTGTTTGGACTGGTCCACTATGCATTGTATTATGCTATACTCCCTCACTGTATGGCGCTGCAGATAGCTGTTGTGTCTTAAAAATACATTAAAATAATTATGATAATAATAATAATAATAATAATAATAATAATAATAATAATAATAATATGTGTATATAATAAATAAAAATATCCAGATGCATTCTCTTTCTTCCACCATAAATCAGGGCCATCCTATATTGTTGTACTAACCCGGACAGACAGCTGATATCACAGAATGGGATGGGTGGTTAAAACATGGCATCAACTATTAGTCACTTTTGAACCCCATATAATCAGGAGCGTTGAGCTATTGTTTGGCTGCTTCATTGTGTCATCTGTTTTAGAACATAAAATCACAACACAGGGCCTCATGCAGAGTTGGACCCAATTTCGTCAATTTCTGTCTAAAATGCAGACGGAAATTGCGCCCCAAAAAAAAGGACACATTTTACACACACATATTAAACCGGATGCATCTAAGCTGATCGTGATCACTATCAGCTCGTGACTTACACTAGTGATCGAGCACCCGCTAGTTTCTTGTCTCTTGGCTGACGCATATGCATCTGAGTCATAATCTACATAAGACACACTTGCTCCAACACTCCCTTACATGTTTCCTGTGTTCCGCCTTTTAAATGGCAAGTGGCTGCAATCAGCCCTAATCGCAAGATGCAACTTAGTCTATTAATGGGCGCTACCGTAACAAGTGCTTTGTGAGTATGTGCAGAAATAAAAAAGCGTATTAAATGCAGAAAACGCTATTTGTGTCCAACTCTACACGAGCGCCCCACACTGTCTATTCATTAGAACAGTTAACGAGAGTGAGAGTTTCGGAGTTATGTCCTGTTCCCAAGGTTTTATAAAATAATGTTTACAATCAGCATTATAAAATAACCACAGTTAATACAATTGTGGTCACACAGCTAATAAGATAAGAATATGTCCTGAAGCCCTATTTCTAATACTGAAGATCCTATTTCACCTCATTTACCATTTTATGAAAACATTGAAATGTTGTCCAGCTTAAGCAATGAAAATAATGAAATATTATAGTGGAATACAACTTAAAGGAACTTATCCAGCATTTTACAATGTACAGAATGTTTATGCACCCGACTGTAAAGTGATGGGAACAAAATGTGGGCGCCCAGGATGTAAACAACCCCCATAATAACAAAACCAACATGCTTCTACTACATACTGAATTTATGAGATTATTAGGTCAACTGTGTGTTAAAATATTGCTTTACTACAGACGTTATTTGAAGGTACATTATCATCTATTTAATTGCTATTCTTTTTTTTAAACGTATATCCCATTGACTCCAAATGTTCCACTCAAGTTTAATTGGAAGTAATGGTTTGTATCTGGCAGTATTGATAACACATATAGGTTCCAAAAAGAGCTAATATGAGAAAAATATAACTGATATATTAACACTTAAAATAAGATGCTTTAATCCTGGTCAATATTTGTAGTGGACAGATGTATAAGTAGGCTAATCAAGGCAATATGCTTTCTCGATGTACAAATTTTGCAGAAATACCCCTTTATGAAAGCGTTCCTTTGTGTTATTTAGCAACAAAGTAAAAATTCTAAAATTGTAGTAAAATAACCAAAAACAGATGGCCTTGTTTTAGATGGTTGTGTCAAGCCCCCATTTTTCAAAGTAGAAATTCAGGATACGTCCAGTGTGTGATAGAAATTTAGCCATTAAATCCACCCCATGCTTCCTTCTGTGTACCAAATGCTATCAAATAGTTATAGAACCCTAGTTAACAGTTATTTTAATCTATAAATGTATATATTACAAAGATTTTAAATGAAACATTTCCAGTAATCAACTTGTGGGAGCCCAAAAGCTATTGGACATACTGTATATTTAATTTTTTTCATATCTATACAACTGCTTTATTAAATAGAATGGATTTTTCATTTTTTGCTATCTAGAGAGTTGCTTTCACTGCTTGTATGCCATACTGAAACCAAATTTGTATTTTAGATTTTTACCTAAGTGTTCTAATAACTACATTGTGGCATTTTCTATACAGTCGAGCTTCTCGTATCACAAAGAACTTTACCAGAAGACAATTGAAGTACTGGAGGCAAACATTTAGTAAACTAGCAAAGTATTCTAACTATAGTAGCATTTGACCCTGGTTTGCCATAAGTAACCAAAGTCATCACCAGGTCTGACCACAATCATTACCAGGTCTTACCACAATCATCACCTTGTCTGACATGTCTCTGCCCAATTTTAGGTAAAATATCCGGGGGGAAGTGGCTTTGTACAAATAATATGGTCTTTATTTACATCTGATCTTGGGCACAATATAAGAAACAGGAAAAAATATGAATTTTATGACAATTTACTGAGAAAAAGAAAATGAGCAATGTATTCCATAATCAGTTTATCTAGTCACTACTTAAACAAATAGAGATGTCAGCTAAACCAAATGTTGTAGTATATTTAGGAGAAAAGCTTCAGTTACAGAGGGCTTATCACTAGTGTCTTACATTTTCACACCATTAATATTTAATAATATGCTACTGAATTTAATTGATAATAATAAAATTAAAAAGAACAAAAATAAGAAAATGAATGGCATGTCAGATTTCACTAATCATAATTATTTCAATTAATTGAGAATATTTATATCCAAATCGAAAAGGAAACATGTCCAAACTCATTATGAATATAAGATTCCAACATCATATTTATCCATGTAAAATAACAATGTAATAATCTTTGTAAGTAAGCTATAATACCATTGGTAGCCAGGGCAAATCTGCGATCTTTAACGCCTTTCCACACACCTTGGACTCTAATAACATATTTTGAGCAGCAAACACAGTATGTTATACAGCCCCGATGTCCAGCATATTACAAACTGTCCATCTATTATGCAGTGCTCAGTTGGTCAGCATTATCTATAGGCAAATATGTCCTGTGTTTATCGTTCAAGTTACAGGGATCAGTGAATGCAGTTTACTGATGGAGAAGCAACTACAAAATTGGTAGCGAATCACAGTGCTGGTTAAATCTATTTTACATGACTCCACTGGTCAATTAGTAAACATCAACTACTTAATACCTGTTCCCAAACCATAGACTATATCACAAAGTAGATTGTTCTGAGCATCCTAGGTGATGCATTGTATGATACAATTAATTGCTATATGTAATATTGCATATTTTTAAATACCTCAAATAAAATAAAATTGCAGTACACACTGGGCCTGATTCATTAAGGAAAGGAAAGCAAAAGAATTAGCAACTTTGCATCTTGGCAAAAACCATGTTGCATTGGAGGGGGAGGTAAAATTAAAATGTGGGGACAGATTTATAGTTGGGGTAGGGCATGTCCTAGATCAACTTTAAATGTCATTGTAAAAAAAACCCTATCAAGTATTTGTGTGCTACATGAAAAAAACAGCCAGTATTTTCCTTATGTACAAAATAATCAACTCATTGCACCCCTTGCATTGCAACATGGTTTGCCGATGTTAAAAGTTACTCATTTTTTAGCTTTCCTTTCCTTAAAGAATCAGGCCCACTAAGAACCATTTGCATAAATGCCAAAAGGCTGATACCCTCACCCCGCACCACTTTACCATTTCCTTAAGTTTTATGACCTGAAATAATGACACGGACACATTTTGGCGCACTAAGGTGACAGTTTTAGTTGTTATACAAAAAAGGAGGCAACGCAAGCAGATGCAGTGACAGCTACCCGTCAATACCAGCAAAAACATAGGGATGGCCAGTGGGCCCAGAATCCCCAGCACTTAATGGCGTCAGAGAGACTCAACCCCTTCTGGCTTTAAAGGGCACTTATTCAATACAAGTGACCCAGACAGAGATAAGATCAAAGGGGGAAGAAACCTGCGGCCCAACATAAATCTTGTGCCATGTATTAAAATGCTGTCTGCACTGTGACATGTCTAAATTAGGAGACAAAAAATCTATACACATATGCAAATGAGAAAGCTCATCAATAGGGAGGGCAGAAGGGAAGAGAGAGAGAGACATCCTGTCTCCCAGACTTATAAAGGCTTGCTTCACCCCAACCCATGGGATACCCTTGGCTGCTTCAAGCAACCTGGTAAAAGTTAACCCTTAAAGGTAATTACAAAGGTGAGAATACAAGCCTGGCATTTACATACATAGATTATATTTAAATAAACTCACCTCAATGACACTGGTAGGTGATAACGTTTGCTTTAAACATTCATTTCCAAGTCCTGAGTCATCAGCATCAATAAGATTGTCCACAGGGACATTTTGGTTAGATGTGATATAAGTAAAGTCATCTGCAGTTGAATCCAAAGCTACACACACATTGTATGAGTAGGGAAGAGGTAAAGTCCCATCACTGTACATGGAGAGCATCCTGGGGTCCACTGGAGGATACAAACTTGTACTTAGAGATCCAAAAGTTGATGAAGGTTTTGATTCTCTACATTTTGATATAATGACCAACATAACAGTAACAATAAATAACAAGGAAATCAGCACAAGGGCTATGACTAGATATAATTGCAAATTAGATTGAGAATCTTCATTATTGATTTGATTGCTGAGTTTAGGAACCACATGTTGAAAGTTATCTGCAACAACGAGACTTAAGGTGACTGTAGCTGAGAGAGAGGGGTCTCCATTGTCCTTCACCATCACCACAACCTTGTGCTTCAATATATCCTTCTCTTGAAAGACACGTGATGTCCTGATTTCACCCGTGTGCTGACTAATGATAAAGTGAGATGGATCTGACACATGTATGAAGTGATAAGAGAGCCAGGCATTATGTCCAGAGTCTGCGTCCACTGCAACCACCTTAGTTATTAATGATCCTTGTTCAGAGGAAAAAGGGACCATCTCAAACACAGCTGGTCCACCACTTTCTGGTGGAGGGTACAGGATTTTTGGAGCATTATCATTCTGATCCACTATACGGATAATTAATGTAACATTGCTGCTCAGAGATGGGGATCCATTGTCTCTGGCAGTTACTTGTATTAGAAACTCCTTGTGCTGCTCATAATCAAATGATCTCTGAGCATAGAGAACTCCAGTCTCTATATTGATAGACAGATAAGAGGACACTGGGAGATCTTCTGTATTACTGCTGAATATTGAATAAATAATTTTAGCATTGTCTCCAGTATCAGGATCTGACGCTTGTATACTGTATATTGAGGCTCCTGGTAAATTGTTCTCTGGTACATAAGCAACATAAGTAGATTTCATAAATATTGGGGGATTGTCATTAACATCTGATATCTCCAGTCTGATGGTTCTTCTGCTATAAAGTGGGGGAGATCCTCTGTCAGTAGATAATATTGTGATGTTATAACTAGATACTTTCTCTCTGTTCACATTAGTTGTTGTAACTATTCTATAATAACTATTAGTAGATACTATTAAACTAAAAGGTACTTCCTCCATGATGCTACAATCAACTTCTCCATTCTTTCCTGTATCAATATCCCAAACTTTAATCAGAGCTATCACTGTGCCAGGTGCAGAATCCTCAGGAATAGGACTAGATAATGATGTGATAGATATCTCAGGTGCATTGTCATTGTCATCTATTACTTCTATTAACACTTTGGAATGGGCGATAAGGCCGCCTCCATCCTTTGCTTGTACAGTCAGCTCATAATTTCTTGTCATTTCAAAATCCAAATTTCTATTTGTTGTGATATCCCCAGTAATAGAATGGATACTGAATGTACCTGTATGTTGGAAATTATCTGATGTTTCACTTAAAGAATATGTGATCTGTGCATTGGTACCTTCATCTGGGTCATTTGCTATAATAGTTATTACAGTTGTATTGATTGGAGTATTTTCCTCCACAATGGCATTATATATTTCTTCAGTAAATACAGGGAAATTGTCATTAGCATCAGTAACAATAATTTTTATTGAAGCAGTTCCAGATCTAATAGGATTTCCTCCATCTAGTGCAGTCAGCACTAACTGATAAATGTTTTGTGTTTCTCTATCTAAAGGTTTCTCTAACACAAGTTCTGGATATTTACTCCCATCTGTTCTGGTCTTCTCACTCAGTGTAAAATGCTGATTATCACTGAGCCTGTATGTCTGTACTGAATTAATACTAATATCTGGATCTTTTGCACTTTTTAATACAAATCTTGTTCCAGGTGATGCAGATTCAGTAACATCTAAAGTGAATGTGTTAGGAATAAATATTGGGGAATTATCATTTATATCCTTAATTTCTATATTAACACTAAAAACATTTAATGGATTTTCAACCACAACATCGAAGGTTAGGAAGCAGGTAGCTGCTGTCCCACACAGTGTCTCTCTGTCTATCCTGTCCTTAACATATAGATTTCCATTATTTAGATTTACATAAAAATATTTCTCTGAAACATGGGAATCAATTCTCAGTTTTCTAGATGACAGCTGTTTAATATCTAATCCAATGTCCTTTGCAATATTTGCTATAACAGAGTCTTTTCTCATTTCTTCTACAATGGAATAATGAATCTGACCAGAGACTGAATGACACAGCCAAGAAAATAAGAAGGAAAATATTACTTGCCATCTGATTCCTTTGTATGTCTGTGTATGAGGTTCCATATCAGGCATCCTAAGGACCTGGATTCTTCAGCAAAAATAATCCTTTTGATGGTCAGTGTTTGTAATCCAATTGTCAGAAAATATATAGTTATAAATCCAATTGATTCTGAAAATAAGATGAAATATCCTGTATTCTGTGGAGGGAGAATCCAGAAAATGGCTGTGTGTCTTCCTGCAGATCTGCAGTGTGTGTGAGTGATGAAAATACCAGTGGATCTCCAGTTCTGTATTCTTCTCCTTATTGGTTAAACAGCGGCGCTCTGAGGTGAAACTGAGGAACTGCAGTACTAAGATTTTATTTTCAAAACAAAATATTTCTGATTCAGATAAAATGTACTTGTGCCGGTATTTGTAACAAATACATTTATACTGAAATTTAACAAATGTAAAGCAAACAAATTAGTTTTGTATACAAAAAGTAAATAAAAAATTACAAACAATTTGCTGGTTTTATACATTTGCTGAGACAAGTTTAGCAGTCACAGGAAAATATAAGTTTAATTATAGAGGATGCAGATTGAACTCAGTGAAGTGGTATAAAACATCATATCTTGCTCATCCAAATGAATGTTAAAATAGCACGAAATTATAAATTTGCCCACAGTCGCAATATGACCCAGACTTTCCTTTTATTTATATAGCACTTACATATTATGCAACACTTTGCAGATAATATTTATTCAGTCACATTAGTCCCTGACTCCTCAGAGTTTACAATCTGTATTTCCTACCACATGAACACAAACACACATTTCGTCAGGAACCAATTAACCTAGCAGTATGTTCCTGGAGTGTGAGATAAACTGGTGCACCCAATGGACACCCACACCAACACAGGGAGAACACACAAACTCCACACAGATAGGTCCTGTTTGCAGCGGTCGGCATTGCTAACCACTGTGACCTGATCTATTGTGCTTCATTTTAGCTAGTCTTACATTTATGTGTCTTGAATGCTCTGCATTTTGGCTGTTTGTCTTCTACGCATTTTAATATGCTATACTCCCCCCACTATGGTGCTGCATATTTTTGTAAATAAATGATAATTATAATAGAAACAACAATACTGAGTATATTTCATAAATAAAAAAATCCATACATGTACTATTTCTTTTGTCTTAAAGCAGGGCCATCCTATTCCCTTGTTGTGCAATGGACATACAGCTGATGGGAGCGGCCCATTTAAAACATTGCATCTACTATCAGTCATTTTGGTGCCCCATCCAAAAGGAGGACCGGACAGTTGACCGTCAGCTTGGGATTTAGGTTCAAATTTGGCTGCTTTATAATGTCATTTGTTTAGATAAGAGCAAGATTTGCTGTGACATATTATTTTCCCAAGATTGTATAAAGTAATGTTTGTGATAACCATTATATAATCACCAGTCAATACAGTTGTAGTTAAACACCACATAAAATATGCTATAAGTCTTGAAGACCTATTTATAAAACAGTGAAAATTGTTGCACTAAAGATTCCATATAACTTTATTTGATATTTTATGAAGACATTGAAAGGTTTTCCAACTTAAACAATGACAATGATACAGTCTTATAGTGGAAAACATCTTAACGGAACATTTCAAAGTTTTCCATTGCACAGAATGTTATGTACCTGGTAAAGTGATGAGCAGGTGCAGTACAAAATGTGGGAAGAGATATTAAGAAACAAACTAACAAGAACAATATGTTTTTTTCTAAATATTGTTTCCTTAGAGATTTTGTTTGTAGTGGATTACTCCACAGATTTACAATTAGGCTAATGATGGAGATATGCTTTCTCAATGTAAAATAATTGCAGAAATAACCCATCAGATCTTTATATAAAAATGATCAATTGGGTGATATAACAGCAAAGTACACATTCCAAAGTAATGCATAGTAACTGAAAACATATCACCTTGTATAACAAATTGATGTAAAGCTCTCATTTTCCGAAGTAGAAATACAGGATATCTACAGTATTTTATACAGACTTTGAGCCATTAAAACCACCCCATGCTTCCTTCTGTGCACCAAATGCTGTAAAATAGATATAAAAGTATAGTTAATAGTTATTTAAGCCTATAAGCTTCAGAGGTCTGCATCTTACCAATATTAAGGGCGGCACGGTGGCTAAGTGGTTAGCACTTCTGATTTACTGTGTGGGGTCTGCATGTTCTCCCTGTGTTTGTGTGGGTTTCCTCCAGGTGCTCCGGTTTCCTCCCACACTCCAAAAACATACTAGAAGGTTAATTGGCTGCTATCAAAAAGTTTTTTTTACTCTAGTCTCTCTCTGTCTCTCTCTCTTTCTGTGTGTGTGTGTGTGCATGTGTGTTAGGGAATTTAGACTGTAAGCCCCAATGGGGCAGGGACTGATGTGAATGAGCTCTCTGTACAGCGCTGCGGAATCAATGGCGCTATACAAATAAATGGTGATGATGATGATGAATATTTTAAAAGGAACATTTCCAGCAATCAAATCTTCCTACCCTTTGTTTTCATGTCTGCATCTATTTTGTCTATCATGTATGTTCCTGTTTTATGTATATCCTGTTTTATGTATATCCTGTTTTCCCTACTGTACGGCGCTGCAGAACACTGTGGCTCTTTACAAATCTACAATAATAATAAATAATAATTTCATGGAAGCCATAGCTTTACTAGCAGACAAGTAAGGAACTAGAAGCATTCAAACTAGAGTAGCATCTGACTCAAGTTTGATAGGAGGACATTTGCCCTAAGCAACCACAAAAATCACCAGGTCTCACCACAATCATCATCAGGTTTGACCACAATCATCACCAGGTCTGACCACAATCATCACCAGGTCTGACCCAAATCATCACCAGTTCTCACCACGGACATAACCAGGTCTCAGCACAATCATCCCCAGGTCTGAATACAATCATCTCCAGGTCTGACCACATTCAACACCAGTTCTCAACACAATCATCACCAGGACTGACCACGATCATCACCAGGTCTCACCATGATCATCACCAGGTCTGACCACAATCATCACCAGATCAGACCACAATCATTACCAGGACTCACCACAATCATCTCCAGGTCTCACCACAATCTTCACCAGGTCTGACCACAATCATCACCAGGTCTCACCACATTCATAACCAGGTCTGACCACAATCATCACCAGGTCTCACCACAATCATCACCAGGTCTGACCACAATCATCACCAGGTCTGTGAATGCAAAGTATATATTTTTTTGCCCAGTTTTAGGTAAAATATCTGGAGGAATGGCTACTAAAAATATAGTCTTTATTTACATCCGAACCTGGGCACAAAATAAGAAACAATAGAATATGAGAAAAAGAAAATGAGCAATGTATTTAATAATCAGTTTGTCTCTTACCTGCTTTAATAAAGATGTCAGCTAAACCAAATGGTATAGAATATTTTGGTTAAACTTCAGGCTCTTAAAAGTTTGATAAACTTATAGAAAATGAATCCAAAAATCTGTAAGTACTATGAAATGGATGTTGTATAATTTTTTTAAACAAGAAACATATTCATAGCAAATGTATAAATGTATTACCTCATCAAATCTTATAAATAACTGAATCTAGTTTTAATCTAGTTATATGATTACTACAAGCTTAAGATATGGAACGTTAGCTTTTTAAATACTATAACTTCAGATGGCAATGTTAGATGATTCAATTAAACACTAATTTCTTGCATTTTCACACCACTGATTTTTAATAATACACTACTGAAACTAACTCATAACAATACCATTATAAACAATAAAAATAACAAAATACATGTCAAACTGCACTAATCGTAATTCTTACAGTTGACTGAGAATAATTATCTCAAAATGTAAAAGCACACAAGTCCAAGCTTATTATGAAACTAAGATTCAAACCCAAACTTTATTCTGCAAAACAAGAAAGAAATGACATAGCAACTGTGCAGATCTAGGCAGGACAGACCCGATCTGAGGGCTCTCTCCCGTTATCCCAATCGAAACAGCTTTGCCCTGATCGGTGGGAAAGTTGTTAGGTATTCTGTTAACTGTTGCAATGAGCAACGATGAACAATGCAATAAATGGATTTGCAAAGGAGGGGAAGAGAGGATGGCGGGAAAGTTTTGCGCTTCAAAAGTGCTAGAGACAACCTCGGGGCAGTGGCCACGCCCCCATTGGGCCGTTACCATACCCCGCCCTGATGCTGCCTACCCAATTGCTGGGAGGTATTCAGTTTTCTGTGCATGGAAGTTATATATACAATTGGTAACTAGGGTAATCCTGCAGGGTTAAATGTTTTTCCAGATCTTGGAATCTAATAAGAAATTTTGAGCAGCAAACATAGTATTCTATACAGCACCAATGTCCAGCATATTACACAGACCAAACTGTCAAACATATTATGCAGTACTCAGTTGGTCAACACTTTAACAAATTAAACTGCTGAACACATTAAGCTTCCATTTTCTTCAATACATACATAGGATATATTTAAATGAACTCACCTCAATGACACTGCTAGGTGACAAAGTTTGTTTTAAACTTTCATTTCCAAGTCCTGAATCATCAGCATCAATAAGATTGTCCACTGGGACATTTTGGTTAGATGTGATATAAGTAAAGTCATCTGCAGTTGAATCCAAAGCTACACACACATTGTATGAGTAGGGAAGAGGTAAAGTCCCATCACTGTACATGGAGAGCATCCTGGGGTCCACTGGAGGATACAAACTTGTACTTAGAGATCCAAAAGTTGGTGAAGGTTTTGATTCTCTACATTTTGTTATAATGACCAACATAACAGTAACAATAAATAACAAGGAAATCAGCACAAGGGCTACGACTAGATATAATTGCAAATTAGATTGTGAATCTTCATCTTTGAGTTGATTACTGAGTTTAGGAACCACCTGTTGAAAGTTATCTGCAACAACGAGACTTAGGTGACTGTAGCTGAGAGAGAGGGGTCTCCATTGTCCTTCACCATCACCACAACCTTGTGTTTCAATATATCCTTCTCTTGAAAGACACGTGATGTCCTGATTTCACCCGTGTGCTGACTAATGATAAAGTGAGATGGTTCTGACACATGTATGAAGTGATAAGAGAGCCAGGCATTATGTCCAGAGTCTGCGTCCACTGCAACCACCTTAGTTATTAATGATCCTTGTTCAGAGGAAAAAGGGACCATCTCAAACACAGCTCGTCCACCACTTTCTGGTGATGGGTACAGGATTTTTGGAGCATTATCATTCTGATCCACTATACGGATAATTAATGTAACATTGCTGCTCAGAGATGGGGATCCATTGTCTCTAGCAGTTACTTGTATTAGAAACTCCTTGTGCTGCTCATAATCAAATGATCTCTGAGCATAGAGAACTCCAGTCTCTATATTGATGGACAGATAAGAGGACACCGGGAGATCGTCTGTATTACTGCTGAATATTGAATAAATAATTTTAGCATTGTCTCCAGTATCAGGGTCTGACGCTTGAATACTGTATATTGAGGCTCCTGGTAAATTGTTCTCTGGTACATAAGCAACATAAGTAGATTTCATAAATATTGGTGGATTGTCATTAACATCTGATATCTCCAGTCTGATAGTTCTTCTGCTGGAAAGTAGGGGAGATCCTCTGTCAGTGGCTAAAATGGTGATATTATAACTAGATACTTTCTCTCTGTTCACATTAGTTGCTGTAACTATTCTATAATAACTATTAGTAGATACTATTAAACTAAAAGGTACTTCTTCCATGATGCTGCAATCAACTTCTCCATTCTTTCCTGTATCGCGATCATGAACATTAATCAGAGCTATCACTGTGCCAGGTGCAGAATCCTCAGGAATAGGACTAGATAATGATGTGATAGATATCTCAGGTGCGTTGTCATTCTCATCTGTTACTTCTATTAACACTTTGGAATGGGCGATAAGGCCGCCTCCATCCTTTGCTTGTACAGTCAGCTCATAATTTCTTGTCCTTTCAAAATCCAAATATCTATTTGTTGCAATATCACCAGTTGTAGAATGAATACTGAATGTACCTGTATGATGGACATTATCTGATGTTTCACGTAAAGAATATGTGATCTGTGCATTGATACCTTCATCTTGGTCATGTGCAATTATACTGATCACAGTTGTATTGATTGGAGTATTTTCCTTCACAATGGCTTTATATATTTCTTCAGTAAACACAGGGACATTATCATTACCATCACTAACAATTATTTTAATTGAAGCAGTTCCAGATCTAATAGGATTTCCTCCATCTAGTGCAGTCAGCACTAATTGGTAAATGTTTTGTGTTTCTCTATCTAGAGGTTTCTCTAACACAAGTTCTGGATATTTACTCCCATCTGTTCTGGTCTTCTCACTCAGTGTAAAATGTTGATTATCACTGAGCCTGTATGTCTGCACTGAATTATTACCAATGTCTGCATCTCCTGCAGTTTGCAAAGCAAATCTTGTTCCAGGTGATGCAAATTCAATAACATCTAAAGTGAATGTGTTGGGAACAAATCTTGGGGAATTATCATTTAGATCCTCAATTTCTATTTTGACAGTGAAAACATTTAATGGATTTTCAACCACAGCATCAAAGGTTAGGAAGCAGGTAGCTGCTGTCCCACACAGTGTCTCTCTGTCTATCTTGTCCTTAACATATAGATTTCCATTATCTAGATTTACATAAAAATATTTCTCTGATACACGTGATACAATTCTCAGTTTTCTAGATGACAGCTGTTTAATATCTAATCCAAGATCTTTTGCAATATTTGCTATAACAGAGTCTTTTCTCATTTCTTCTAAAATGGAATAATGAATCTGACCAGAGACTGAATGACACAGCCAAGATAATAAGAAGGAAAATATTACTTGCCATCTGATTCCTTTGTATGTCTGTGTATGAGGTTTCATCTCAGCCATCCTAAGATCCTGAATTCTTGAACAGAAATAATCCTTTTGATGGTATTTGTAATCCAGTGTGTTGGAAAAAATATAGTTATGAGTCCAATTAATTCTGAAAATAAAATGAAATATCCTGTATTCTGTGCAGAGAGAATCCAGAAAATGGCTGTGTGTCTTCCTGCAGATCTGCAGTGTGTGTGAGTGATGAAAATACCAGTGGATCTCCAGTTCTGTATTCTTCTCCTTATTGGTTAAACAGCGGCGCTCTGAGGTGAAACTGAGGAACTGCAGTTCTAAGAATTTATTTTCAAAACAAAATATTTCTGATACAGATACACTGTATTAATGCAGATATTTCTAATTAGCACATTTATACTGACATTTAACAAATGTAATGAAAACAAGTTAGCTATTTGTATACATGAAGTATACAAAAAATTACAAACAATTTGATTTTTATATGCATTTGCCGAGACAACTTTAGCAGTCACAGTAAAATATATGTTTAATTACAGAGGATTTAGATTGAACTCGGTGTAGTGGTATAAAACATCATATGTGACTCTTACTCATGAATGCATAAAAGTATAAATTTGCCCACAAACAATTGCTATGTGGCCCAGACTCTCCCTTTATTTATATAGCACCTACATATTACTCAGCGTTTTGCAGATAATATTTAATCATCCATATCAGTCCCTGCACCCTGGGAGCTTAAAATCTGTATTTCCTACCACATAAACACACACACACATATTTCGTCAGGAACCAATTTACCTAGCAGTATGTTTCTGGAGTGGTAGATAAACTGGAGCACCCAATGGACAACCACATTTATAAAACTCTGAAAAGTATTGCAGTAAATATTGCATTTAATTATACATTTTCCATTGTACAGAATGTTATGTACCTGATGGTAGAGTGATGAGCAGGTGCAGAACAAAATATGGGAACACAAGATATTAAGAAATAAAATAACAAGAACAATATGTTTTTTTTCTAAATATTGTCTACTAAGAGATACTAATAGAACATTGGATCAACTGTATTTTCAATATTCCTTTAGCACTGATGTTATTTAAAGGTACGTTATCACACACTGTATCACTACACTTCTTTTAAAAAATCTATTTCTTTGATTCCAAATGTTCCACTCTAGCTTCATTAGAAGTATTGGTCTGTCGCATTATTAATAATAATGTTCAATATTGCTTAACAAGCCCAAATATGAGAAAAATATATCTGATCTAATCTTTTTGAAATAATATGCGGGAAACCAAGTCACTGTTTATAGTGGAATACTCCACAGTTTTCCAATTAGGCTAATGATGGAGATATGTTTTTCGATGTATAACATCTGCATAAATACCCCTTCGGATCTTTATATAAAAATGTTCCATTGGATGACAGAGCAACAAAGTACACACTGCAAGGAAGTGCATGAAAACATATGACCTTGTATAACAAATATACCTAAACTTCCCATTTTTCCAGGTAGAGATACAGGATAATTACAGTGTTTGATACAGATATTGCTTGAGCCACTAAAGCCACCCCATGCTTCCTTCTGTGCACCAAATGCTTTAAAACTGATATAGAACCATAGTTATAATAGTTATTTAAACCTGTAAGCTTCAGAGATTTGCATCTTACCAATATTTTAAAGGGAACATTTCCAGCAATCAAATCTCATGGGAGGCCTAAACGTCTGAGACGTATGTTTGATTTTTTCTTATTTGTATTAGGAATATTCAGACAGCTTTATTGATTAGAATGGAATTTATATTGCTTGATATCCAGACCTTGCCATAGTTGTACGCCATACTGAAACCAAATTTGCATTTTATATTTTTAGTTCAGGGTTCTAACTATTAAACTGTGTTATATGCTATGTAGTGGTGATTTTTGGATATTTCACAAAGTGCTTTGGTAGGAGACAAGTGAAGTACTAGAAGTAAAGTACTCAAACTAGAGTAGCAGCTGACTCAGGTTTGATAGCAGGACATTTACCATAGGCAGACAACCATCGCCAGGTCTGTCTACAAAAATCATCAGGTCTGACCACAATCATCTCCAGGTCTGACCACAATCATCCCCAGATCTGATCACAATCATCCCCAGGTCTGATCACAATAATCACCAGGTCTGACCACAATCATCTCCAGGTCTGACCACAATCATCCCCAGATCTGATCACAATCATCCCCAGGTCTGATCACAATAATCACCAGGTCTGACCACAATCATCACCAGGCATGACCACAATCATCACCAGGCATGACCACAATCATCACCAAGTCTGTCCACATTCATCACCAAGTCTGATCACAATCATCCCCAGGTCTGTCCACAGTCATCACCAAGTCTGTCCACACTCATCACCAGGTCTGCCCACAATCATCACCAGAACGGACCACAGTCATCACCTGGTTTGACCACACTCATCACCAGGTCTGACCACAATCATCACCAGGCATGACCACAATCATCACCAAGTCTGTCCACATTCATCACCAAGTCTGATCACAATCATCCCCAGGTCTGTCCACATTCATCACCAGGTCTGTCCACAATCATTACCAGGGGGTAAATGTATGAAAGTCCAGTTTTTTCAACTCGCCGAAAATCGGCGACTTTGCAGCTAAAATTTAAAGCGGCGATGGCTTGATATACCAAACTTGCCTTTACAAGCCATCGCTGCTTTAAATTTTAGCTGCAAAGTTGCTGATTTCCGGCGAGTTAAAAAAAACGGACTTTCATACATTTACCCCCAGGTCTGACCACAATCATCACCAAGTCTGACCACAATCATCACCAGATCTGACCACAGTCATCACCTGGTTTGACCACAATCATCACCAGCTTTCATCACAATCATCACCAGGTCTGACCACACTCATCACCAGGTCTGACCACAATCATCACCAGGTCGAACCACATTCAATACCAGGTCTGACCACAATCCTCTCCAAGTCTTACCACAATCATCACCAGGTCTCACCACAATCATCACCAGGTCTGTACACAATAATCACCACAATCATCACAAGTCTCACAGGGCACAGTATATATATTTTTGTCCAGTTTTAGGTAAAATAACTGGAGAAGTGGCTTTGTACAAACAATATGATCTTTATTTACATGCGAACCTGGGCCCAATATAAGAAATAGGCAAAGAATATGAGTATTAGAAGACTTTACTGAGAAAACGAAAAAGAGCAATGTATTCCATAATCAGTTTATCTCTTTACTACTTTAATAATGTAAGATGTCAGCTAAACCAAATATTATAGAATAGTTTGACTAGACCTCAAGCTCATAAAAGTTTAATAAACAAATAGAAAATTAATCCAAAACCCTATAAGTACTATGCAATGGATGTTGTATCATTTTTCTTTTACAGGAAAAACATTTATGGAAAATTTATAAATTATTTCCATGTCA
This sequence comes from Mixophyes fleayi, assembly GCF_038048845.1. NCBI lineage: Eukaryota > Metazoa > Chordata > Amphibia > Anura > Limnodynastidae > Mixophyes > Mixophyes fleayi. Next base: position 302,825,940 of record NC_134405.1, on the reverse strand, counting down.
AATTTAACCGTTTATAAATAACTGAATTTATTTCTTAGTTTTAATCTAGTTACTTGATTACAACAAGCTTCAGTTATGGAACACTAAACTTTTAAAAACTATAACTTCAGATGATTCAATTAAACAATAATTTCTTGCATTTTCACACCATTGTTTTTTAAAAATACGCTACTGAAACTAATTCATATTCAATAACACTGTAAACAATAGAAATAACAGAATGCATGTTAAACTGCACTAATCATAATTCTTACAGTTGATTGTGAATAATGATCTCCAAATGTAAAAGCACACAAGTCCAAACTTATTATGAAGCTAAGATTCCAACCTAAACTTTATTCTGCAAAACAAGAAAGAAATGACATAGCAACTGTCCAGATCTAGGCAGGACAGACCCGATCTGAGGGCTCTCTCCTGCCATCCCAATGGGGACAGTTTTGTCCTGATTGGTGGAAAAGTTGTGAGATATTCTGTTCACTGCTGCACATAGCAGTGATGAACAGGGCAATGAAGGGTTTTGGAGAGGAGGGGAAGAGAGAATGGGAGAAAAGTCTTGTGCTTCAAATGCGCCAGGCATGCCCCTGGGAGAGCAGCAACGCCCCCTTCGGGCCGTGACTATGCCCTGTCCTGATGCAGCCTACTCAAATGTTGGGAGGTGTTCAATTTTCGGTGCAAGGAAGTTATATATACAATTAGTAGCTAGGGTAATCCTGCAGGTTTTAATGTTTTTCCAGATCTAGGAATCTAATAAGATATTTTGAGCAGCAAACATAGTATTATATACAGCACCAATGTCCAGCATATTACACAGACCAAACTGTCAAACCTATTATGCAGCATTTAGTTGGTCAACACTTTGTATAGGAAATATGTCCTGTGTTTATTGTTCAAGTTCTAAGGGATCAGCAGTGCATACAGTTTACTGATGGAGAAAAAAACGATAGAATTAAAAACGGATCACGGTGCTGGTTAAATCTTATTCATATGACTGTACCAGTCAATTACTAAATTTATTATTCACTAGCTGTTCCCAAACCATACAATATATCCCACCGTAGAATGTCCTGAGCATCCTAGGTGATGCATTGTATGATACAATGAATTGCTATATGTAATATATTAGCTTTTTACAAAGGTCTAATAAAATGAAATTGCTGTATGCATTAATCTTCCATTTACTTCGATACACACCTAAATGATATTTAAATGAACTCACCTCAATGACACTGCCAGGTGGCAAAGTTTGTTTTAAGCTTTCATTTCCAAGTCCTGAATCATCAGCATCAATAAGATTGTCCACAGGGACATTTTGGTTAGATGTGATATAAGTAAAGTCATCTGCAGTTGAATCCAAAGCTACACACACATTGTATGAGTAGGGAAGAGGTAAAGTCCCATCACTGTACATGGAGAGCATCCTGGGGTCCACTGGAGGATACAAACTTGTACTTAGAGATCCAAAAGTTGGTGAAGGTTTTGATTCTCTACATTTTGATATAATGACCAACATAACAGTAACAATAAATAACAAGGAAATCAGCACAAGGGCTACGACTAGATATAATTGCAAATTAGATTGTGAATCTTCATTATTGATCTGATTATTGAGTTTAGGAACCACCTGTTGAAAGTTATCTGCAACAACGAGACTTAAGGTGACTGTAGCTGAGAGAGAGGGGTCTCCATTGTCCTTCACCATCACCACAACCTTGTGCTTCAATATATCCTTCTCTTGAAAGACACGTGATGTCCTGATTTCACCCGTGTGCTGACTAATGATAAAGTGAGACGGTTCTGACACATGTATGAAGTGATAAGAGAGCCAGGCATTATGTCCAGAGTCTGCGTCCACTGCAACCACCTTAGTTATTAATGATCCTTGTTCAGAGGCATAAGGGACCATCTCAAACACAGCTGGTCCACCACTTTCTGGTGATGGGTACAGGATTTTTGGAGCATTATCATTCTGATCCACTATACGGATAATTAATGTAACATTGCTGCTCAGAGATGGGGATCCATTGTCTATAGCAGTTACTTGTATTAGAAACTCCTTGTGCTGCTCATAATCAAATGATCTCTGAGCATAGAGAACTCCAGTCTCTATATTGATGGACAGATAAGAGGACACTGGGAGATCTTCTGTATTACTGCTGAATATTGAATAAATAATTTTAGCATTGTCTCCAGTATCAGGATCTGAAGCTTGTATACTGTATATTGAGGCTCCTGGTAAATTGTTCTCTGGTACATAAGCAACATAAGTAGATTTTATAAATATTGGTGGATTGTCATTAACATCTGATATCTCCAGTCTGATGGTTCTTCTGCTGGAAAGTGGTGGAGATCCTCTGTCAGTAGATAATATTGTGATGTTATAACTAGATAATTTCTCTCTGTTCACATTAGTTGCTGTAACTATTCTATAATAACTATTAGTAGATACTAATAAACTAAAAGGCACTTCTTCCATGATGCTGCAATCAACTTCTCCATTCTTTCCTGTATCAAAATCATGAACTTTAATCAGAGCTATCACTGTTCCAGGTGTAGAATCCTCAGGAATAGGACTAGATAATGATGTGATAGATATCTCAGGTGCGTTGTCATTCTCATCTGTTACTTCTATTAATACTTTGGAATGGGCGATAAGGCCGCCTCCATCCTTTGCTTGTACAGTCAGCTCATAATTTCTTGTCATTTCAAAATCCAAAATTTTGTTTATAATAATATCACCAGTTGTAGAATGAATACTGAATGTACCTGTATAATGGGCATTACCTGATGTTTCACGTAAAGAATATGTGATCTGTCCATTGATACCTTCATCTGGGTCATTTGCTAAAATACTGATCACAGTTGTATTGATTGGAGTATTTTCCTTCACAATGGCTTTATATATTTGTTCAGTAAAAACAGGGACATTATCATTAACATCAGTAACAATTATTTTTATTGAAGCAGTTCCAGATCTAATAGGATTTCCTCCATCTAGTGCAGTCAGCACTAACTGATAAATGTTTTGTGTTTCTCTATCTAAAGGTTTCTCTAACACAAGTTCTGGATATTTACTCCCATCTGTTCTGGTCTTCTCACTCAGTGTAAAATGCTGATTATCACTGAGCCTGTATGTCTGCACTGAATTAATACCAATGTCTGGATCTTCTGCACTTTGTAATACAAATTTTGTTCCAGGTGATGCAAATTCAATAACATCTAAAGTGAATGTGTTGGGGACAAATCTTGGGAAATTATCATTTATATCCTGAATTTCTATACTGACACTGAAAACATTTAAGGGATTTTCAACCACTGCATCAAAGGTTAGGAAGCAGGTAGCTGCTGTCCCACACAGTGTCTCTCTGTCTATCCTGTCCTTAACATATAGATTTCCAGTATCTAGTATTATATAAAAATATTTCTCTGAAACATGGGAATCAATTCTCAGTTTTCTAGATGACAGCTGTTTAATATCTAATCCAATGTCTTTTGCAATATTTGCTATAACAGAGTCTTTTCTCATTTCTTCTACAATGGAATAATGAATCTGACCAGAGACTGAATGACACAGCCAAGAAAATAAGAAGGAAAATATTACTTGCCATCTGATTCCTTTGTATGTCTGTGTATGAGGTTTCATCTCAGCCATCCTAAGGACCTGGATTCTTCAATAAAAATAATCCTTTTGATGATCAGTGTTTATAATCCAGTGTATTAGAACATATTGTAGGTATAAATCCAATTGATTCTTAAAATAAGATGAAATATCCTGTATTCTGTGTATGGAGAATCCAGAAAATGGCTGTGTGTCTTCCTGCAGATCTGCAGTGTGTGTGAGTGATGAAAATACCAGTGGATCTCCAGTTCTGTATTCTTCTCCTTATTGGTTAAACAGCGGCGCTCTGAGGTGAAACTGAGGAACTGCAGTGCTGAGAATTTATTTTCAAAGTATTCTCTCTCTTAATACAAATACACAATTTTGATGCAGATATTAGTAATTATTGTATTTAAACCACTATTTAACCAATGTAATAAAGATAAAAAAAATCTCTTTTCATAGATGACTACAACTATAACGTTATCAGTTAAATTAAAACAAAAAAAATAATTACAAGGGATTTAGTTTGAAATTATTAAAGTGGTCAAAATTGAAAACATTATAAGTGACTTCTAATTATCCAAATTCATGTTAAAATATACTGAAAGTATACATTTGCTAACAAACATAAGTTATTGTGCAGAAATGATTTGCTTTATAAATAAAAACTTCCTTGTGCATTATGTCATTCACTTGAGATTGGTTCAACTGTAACTGTTGATTTTAAAGTATGTTTTAGAATGTAACATCACAACACTCTGTATTAGAAGATGTAATGAGAGTGAGAGTTGCTGGAATATGTTCGTTCCCAAAACGTTATAAGACAATGTTAATGATCACCATTATATAATAACCAGAGTGTGTACAAGTGTGGCTGACTGGCACATAAGTCCCAAAGCTCTATAGGTAAAACACAGAAAAATTATCAGTTGGACTAAAGATTCCATTCCACCTTATTCTGCCTATTTATGAAATATTGGAAGTTTTTCCAGCTTAAGCAATGGAATTCCTAAAACATTATAGAACAATACAACTTAAAGGAACATTAGTTGTACAGTGTTAAGGCTGCTAATGCACCTGACAGTAAAGTGATGAGCAGGTGCAGCACAAAATGGAGGAACTCAAGATTTAAAAAAACATACTTTAATTAGAGCACAGGAGTCCTAAACCTATGGCATGTACAGTCATGGCCAAAAATATTGGCACCATTGCAATTTTTTCAATAGCTCACAATTTCCTTTAAACATAAATTGAGATTACAACAGTTATTTGGTCTACACAATTCTTTCATTGTTAATATTTCCGAAGATTTGTTTTTCATTTTGAATTCAATACTGTATATCCTTTTAAATCAGACAATGGAAAGAAATATCACTGACAAAATTATAGACACCACAGACTTAATATTTGCTTTCTGAAGCGTGTTTAGCGTCATTATCATCAGCTATTTCTATAGAGCCACTAATTATGCAGCGCTGTAAAGAGAAGTCACTCAAATCAGTCCCTGGCCCATTAGAGCTTACAGTCTAAATTCCCTAACACACACAGACACACACACAGAGACTAAGGTCAATTTTGATAGCAGATAATGAACCTACTAGTATGTTTTTGGAGTGTGGGAGGAAACTGGAGCACCCGGAGGAAACCCACGCAAACACGGGGAGAACATACAATCTCAACACAGATAAGACCATAGTCGGGAATTGAACTCATGGCTCCAGTGCTGTGAGGCAGAAGTGCTAACCACTGAGCCACCATGCTGCCCAACAATTAGGATTATATAAGCAACTGATTTATTGATTAGAATTTCATTTCTATTGTTTGTTATAAATAGAATCGCTTGCACTGATATTACCCCATACATGACCCACAATCGCACTTTTGACTTTTTGCAAATGGTTCAAATAATTACATTGGGGCATTAGCCATATAATTGTGATTTTACTTTACTTCAAATCACAAAGAAATTATTATATTTTTCAAAATTTCCAAACAGCGAAGTGTAAAATTGCCAAAGACAAGTGAATCATTGGAGGAAACTGGCAAAGTAAACTGTAAACAACATATCTTGGGAAAGACATGATGTAAACTTGCAAAGAATTCAAACTAGTATTTGGCTCAGGTTTCTGAGAGAAAATTTGCCAATAAGAAACCATGGTCATCACCAGGTCTGACCTGGCAAAGTATTTTGTGGCCAGTTGTAGGCAAATGTCTGGCTTTGCACAATTTAAGAAATAGGCCAAAAATATGATTTTTGAGAGACTTTGCTGGCAAAAAGAAAAAGAGCAATTATTATGATATGGATTGCATAATCCGTTTATCTCTTCACTACTTTAAGAATTAGGAGATTACACCAAAATAAAATATCAACGTGTATTCTGTAGAAAGTCAGGCCTTCCAAAAGTGCCGTTATATAATACAAAGATAATCTTTGGAAGTACTGTGAAATTATTTTTTATTATCAATTATTGTTTTAAAACAAGCAACATATTTTTGTAAAGTGTATAAATTCATTATTATATCCGATAAAATTTTATAAATGACTGACTGATCTTGTTTAATGATTTGCTTAATTACAACGTACTTCAGTTATAGAAAGCTAACCACTTAAATAATAATTACAGGGAAGACTTTTAGTTAAATAAATTCAACCCTAATTTATTAAATTTCACATCATCACTTTTAACAATATGGTTATCCAGCTGATTCATATCAACTAATAATTCTAAACAATAACATGTACAAGTTTGCCTATCAGATTGCTCTTATCATAATTGTAAGAAATTGTTTAGAATTTTTTTTTTCCAAATTTTAAAAGCAGACAAGTCAAAACTCAGTATGAGATTAAGGTTACAACTCATACTTTATCCAGCAAGAAAACAAATGAATTATCTGCGTAGTGAAGCAATATGAAGTATATTTTTGGCAGCCAGGACAAACTCACAGGGTTTCTTTTTCCCCCAGAGATGTTCAGTATATTTTACAGACTCAACTATCAAGCCCAGAGTCAGACTAAGACCCCATGGGGCTCTCATCAACATACTTTTTTGGCCGTCATCATTTATAAAACAAAATAAAATACCAGGTAAGGGTAATCTTGGCCCTAGATGCCCTCTGAGCCCTAGACGGGAGACTAAGTTGCTCAATGGATGATCCAGTTATGGTGTAGCTTATTATACAGTCCTCAGTTGCTAAGCAGACTGTATTGGTAAATATGTAGAGAGTTCATAATTCAAGTTCCCAGGACTCAAACCTGTGCATACAGTTTACTGAAGGAGAAGCAACTGTAATGTTATTAATGAATAACAGTGCAGTCTGCTTCTTATTCACTTAGTAAACATTTATCAGTGGGGTCATTCCACGTCAGATCAGCCCAAAAAACATGATTTGGGATTTTTGGATTCAGGAGGAAGATTTACCTTAGGGGTCCAAATTTTGGTTGATTCCTTAATAAACACCCGTGATACTTTAAATAAACTGGATAAAGAAGTCGCAATTAGTAAATTATTTAATAAATTGAAAAATCAATAATCAACTAATTGTCAGACAGTCGAGATATTTGGCAGAAATAGTTGTTTTGACATCCTCTCTTAACTAAAAATTTTTTGTAGAAATCTGAGATGGGTGGTGGACAACCCTGGTTAAACTGACATGGAATGACCCAGTGACATCACTGACTGTGTGATGAGTTCTAATCACTAGATGCCCCCAGACCATAGAGTATATTACATTGTGGAATGTTCTCATCATCCGATGTGATGCATTGTACCATATGTCAAATGAAAAAATCCATCTTTTTTATAATACTCAAAGAGAAAAAATAGTTGGGAAATTAAATTCCAATTGAATTAATACATACATAGATTATATTTACATGAACTACATGAACTCACCTCAATGACACTGCTAGGCGGCAATGTTTGTTTTAAACTTTCATTTCCAAGTCCTGAATCATCAGCATCAATAAGATTGTCCACAGGGACATTTTGGTTAGATGTGATATAAGTAAAGTCATCTGCAGTTGAATCCAAAGCTACACACACATTGTATGAGTAGGGAAGAGGTAAAGTCCCATCACTGTACATGGAGAGCATCCTGGGGTCCACTGGAGGATACAAACTTGTACTTAGAGATCCAAAAGTTGGTGAAGGTTTAGATTCTCTGCATTTTGATATAATGGCCAACATGACAGTAACAATAAATAACAAGGAAATCAGCACAAGGGCTATGACTAGATATAATTGTAAATTTGAATGTGAATCTTCATTATTGATCTGATTGGTGAGTTTGGGAACCACCTGTTGAAAGTTATCTGCAACGACGAGACTCAAGGTGACTGTAGCTGAGAGAGAGGGATCTCCATTGTCCTTTACCATCACCACAACCTTGTGTTTCAATACATCCTTCTCTTGAAAGACACGTGATGTCCTGATTTCACCCGTGTGCTGACTAATGATAAAGTGAGATGGTTCTGACACATGTATGAAGTGATAAGAGAGCCAGGCATTATGTCCAGAGTCTGCATCCACTGCAACCACCTTAGTTATTAATGATCCTTGTTCAGAGGTAAAAGGGACCATCTCAAACACACCCGGTCCACGACTTTCTGGTGATGGGTACAGGATTTTTGGAGCATTATCATTCTGATCCACTATACGGATAATTAATGTGACATTGCTGCTCAGAGATGGGGATCCATTGTCTCTAGCAGTTACTTGTATTAGAAACTCCTTGTGCTGCTCATAATCAAATGATCTCTGAGCATAGAGAACTCCAGTCTCTATATTGATGGACAGATAAGAGGACACTGGGAGATCTTCTGTATTACTGCTGGAAATTGAATAAATAATTTTAGCATTGTCTCCAGTATCAGGATCTGAAGCTTGTATACTGTATATTGAGGCTCCTGGTAAATTGTTCTCTGGTACATAAGTAACATAAGTAGATTTCATAAATGTTGGTGGATTGTCATTAACATCTGATATCTCCAGTCTGATGGTTCTTCTGCTGGAAAGTGGAGGAGATCCTCTGTCAGTAGCTAAAATTGTAATGTTATAACTAGATACTTTCTCTCTGTCAACATTTCTTGTTGTAACTATTCTATAATAACTCGTACTTGATACTAATAAACTGAAAGGCACTTCTTCCATGATGCTGCAATCAACTTCTACATTCTTTCCTGTATCAATATCATGAACTTCAATCAGAGCTATCACAGTTCCAGGTGCAGAATCCTCGGGAATAGGACTAGATAATGATGTGATAGATATCTCAGGTACATTGTCATTTTCATCTGTTACTTCTATTAATACTTTGGAATGGGCGATAAGGCCGCCTCCATCCTTTGCTTGTACAGTCAGCTCATAATTTCTTGTCATTTCAAAATCTAATTTTTTGTTTATTGTAATATCACCATTTGTAGAATGAATACTGAATGTTCCTGTATGTTGGACATTACCTGCTGCTTCACTTAAAGAATATGTGATCTGTGCATTGGTACCTTCATCTTGGTCATGTGCAATTATACTGATCACAGTTGTATTGATTGGAGTATTTTCCTTCACAATGGCTTTATATATCTCTTCAGTAAACACAGGAAAATTGTCATTAGCATCAGTAACAATTATTTTTATTGAAGCAGTTCCAGATCTAATAGGATTTCCCCCATCTAGTGCAGTCAGCACTAACTGATAAATGTTTTGTGTTTCTCTATCTAAAGGTTTCTCTAACACAAGTTCTGGATATTTACTCCCATCTGTTCTGGTCTTCTCACTCAGTGTAAAATGCTGATTATCACTGAGCCTGTATGTCTGCACTGAATAAATGCCAATATCTGGATCTCCTGCACTTTGCAAAGTAAATCTTGTTCCAGGTGATGTAGATTCAATAACATCTAAAGTGAATGTGTTGGAAACAAATCTTGGGGAATTATCATTTATATCCTGAATTTCTATACTGACACTGAAAACATTTAAAGGATTTTGAGCCACAGCATCAAAGGTTAGGAAGCAGGTAGCTGCTGTCCCACACAGTGTCTCTCTGTCTATCCTGTCCTTAACATATAGATTTCCAGTATCTAGATTTACATAAAAATATTTATCTGATACACGTGATACAATTCTCAGTTTTCTAGATGACAGCTGTTTAATATCTAATCCAATGTCTTTTGCAATATTTGCTATAACAGAGTCTTTTCTCATTTCTTCTACAATGGAATAATGAATCTGACCAGAGACTGAATGACACAGCCAAGAAAATAAGAAGGAAAATATTACTTGCCATCTGATTCCTTTGTATGTTTGTGAATGAGGTTTCATCTCAGCCATCCTAAGGACCTAGATTCTTCAACAAAAATAATCCTTTTGATGATCAGTATTTGTAATCCAGTTTGTTAGAATATATATAAATCCAATTGTTTGAGAAAAGAAGATTAAATATCCTGTATTCTATGTAGAGAGAATCCAGAAAATGGCTGTGTGTCTTCCTGCAGATCTGCAGTGTGTGTGAGTGATGAAAATACCAGTGGATCTCCAGTTCTGTATTCTTCTCCTTATTGGTCAAACAGCGGCGCTCTGAGGTGAAATTGAGGAACTGCAGTTCTGAGACTTTACATTTAAAACACCATCTTTCTAATTCAGATACACTGTTTTTATGCAGATATTTAAACTAATGTATCTATACTGACATTTAACACATGTAATACTAACAAAATTGATATTTGTATACATAAAGTACTTGCACATAGAAATGTATGCTAAAATAAAATGAAAGTGTAAAATTGTTAGCAAACAAACACCATTTAGCACATGCATGTATATAATAAATAAAAACTTCCTATTTCTACTATTTCTTACACCTTAACCAGTGCCATTATAAGCAGACAGCTGATGTTAGAGGATTGGAGGAGCTTATTTAAAATATTGCGTCTATGGGACATGATGATATGTGGCCACGATAGAGCACTGTCACAGCACCCAGAGTTATGTCCCAAATGTGTTACAAGAAATTTGTCAAGAAATTATGGAAAACGTAATTGAAACTCCAAACGGGGAGCTTCATGCCACACCGACCTTTTCTACACATGCGCAGTAAACGTGTGAACTGGGACACGGGGCACATGCACAGAGACTCTGCGCGATGGCACCAAACAACCCATCCCTGAGTGAGCAAAACCCAGCGGCAGAGGACAGACTCCTAATTGTGCAAGTCACCAAAATCACAATTTTGGTGCATATACAATCAGGTGCTCAGGCAGTTGGCTGGCACTGCCTAACATTGCCGTTCAACATAACTACTTCATTATGTCATCTGTTTATAATGTAAAATCATATCACACTGCAATAGAACAGGCAATGAAAGTGATAGTTGCTGTGGTATGTTCTGTTCCCGATATTTTATAAAACAATGTTAGTGATAAACATTATATAATAACCAGAGCTAATACAATTGAGGTTAAACGGCACATAAGATATGGAATAAGTCTTGGCGCCCTATTTATAAAACCTTGAATAAAGACTCAATTCCTCCTAATTTTTCATATATATGTAAACATTGTAAGCTTTTCCAAGTACTGAAAATCCTAAAATATTATAGTGAAATAAAACTTAGAAACTTTACAGAAAAGACATGTACATAACTTATGGTAAAATGATGAGCAGATCACAAAAGAAAATGTGACTGCTCAGGATATTGCTAAAAACATAATCAAAAAATATGCTTTTATTGTATAGACAGGACCTGCCTCCTGAGAGCTGGTTCTATTGTATAGACAGGACCTGCCTCCTGAGAGCTGGTTCTATTGTATAGACAGGACCTGCCTCCTGAGAGCTGGTTCTATTGTACAGACAGGACCTGCCTCCTGAGAGCTGGTTCTATTGTATAGATAGGACCTGCCTTCTGAGAACTGGTTCTATTGTACAGACAGGACCTGTCTCCTGAGAGCTGGTTCTATTGTATAGACAGGACCTGCCTCCTGAGAGCTGGTTCTATTGTATAGACAGGACCTGCCTCCTGAGAGCTGGTTCTATTGTATAGACAGGACCTGCCTCCTGAGAGCTGGTTCTATTGTATAGACAGGACCTGCCTCCTGAGAGCTGGTTCTATTGTACAGACAGGACCTGCCTCCTGAGAGCTGGTTCTATTGTATAGACAGACCTGCCTCCTGAGAGCTGGTTCTATTGTATAGACAGAACCTGCCTCCTGAGAGCTGGTTCTATTGTATAGACAGGACCTGCCTCCTGAGAGCTGGTTCTATTGTACAGACAGGACCTGCCTCCTGAGAGCTGGTTCTATTGTATAGACAGAACCTGCCTCCTGAGAGCTGGTTCTATTGTATAGACAGGACCTGCCTCCTGAGAGCTGGTTCTATTGTATAGACAGGACCTGCCTCCTGAGAGCTGGTTCTATTGTATAGACAGGACCTGCCTCCTGAGACAAGTGGAACAACTGTCTTATCAATATTCTTTTACTCCTGATGTGGTTTAAAGGTGCATTATCTCCTATTTAATTGCAATGCTTCCTTGAAAATATTTATTCCACAGATGCCAAAAGTTCCACTCTAGATTCATTGAAAGTAATTGTTGTGACTGGCAGTGTGAGCAATGTGGCTTTAATATGTGAAAACTATATCTGATCTAATAACTTTTATGTAAGATGCTGTAATTCAGGCTAATACTTATAAAGGTGACAACTCTGCAGTTTTATAAGTAGGTGAGTGATATAAAAATTCTGCAGGAACATTCCTTCAGGTCTTTATAAAAAGGGTTCTTGGCGCGATAGAGCAACAAAATACACATTCTAAAGTAACAGAAAACATCAGAAAGCTTATGTAATAATACTCACATTATTCAAAGTACAAACACAGGATATGACCAGTGTGGTATAAATTTTACTTGAGCCATTAAAGCCACCCCATGCACCCTTCTGTCTACCAAATGCAATAACCAAGATATAGAACTGCAGTTAAGCATTATTTAAAAATTTTAAATGGTTGATTTCCAGCAATCGAAATCCATGGGAGTCCTAAACTTATGGGACGGAAGTTTCATTTTCCTGATTCACATTAGGATTATACATATATATATATATATATATAACTGCGTTACTGATTAGAATGGAATATCTTTCTTCTTTGTTTGCTTGATTGGATTTTATCTCCCTCGATTTCACTATATACTTGACCGAAAATTTTATTTAGAGTTTAGGGTTCTAATAAATAAATTGTTGTATTTGCTATGTAGTTAAGGTTTTGCTCTACTTCATATCACAAAGAACTTTGCCAGGCAGCAAAGTGTAGAATTGCAAAACTCAATTGATGTACTGGAGGTAAACATGTAGTAATCTGGAAAAGAATACAAACTACAATGGCATGTGACTCAGTTATGCTAGGAGGACAACCATAGTCATGACCAGGTCTAACTTGGTAAAACAAATATTATTTGCCCAGTTTTAGGCAAAATATCTGGAGAAGTGGCTTTGTATAACCAATGTAGTCTTTCCATACATATAACCTGGGAACAATATAAGATAGAATGAGTTTTAGAAGACTTTACTAGGATAGTGAAATAGGGCAGTCCTAATGACCAGGTCCTGATAATTTAAGGTGCAAGGCTTTTTTTGGGGGGGCACGCAAAATTTAAGAGAATAATTGTTCTCCAAAGTACAAAGAAAACATGAAATAATAATGTAGTAAGGGTTTAATCTTGACGTACTCCATGGTAAAGACTAAAGACGTTGAGTCAACCTTGGGCGGACAGTTGAGGATGTGAAAACACAATCCACGTTGACATCTTCACTCTCAGTAGCTCTTGTTCATGCGGAAAGAATGACAAAGATTGCTGTGACCCTTTTAAAAAGCCAAGTCTACCTGAGTTTCAAAAACACGGGAACATAAACATTGGTGGGGGGTGCAGGGGGTGAAGAATGATGGATTTTAAATTATGGATTAGTTTGCTTTTACCTACCAGGTACTATGAGCATATTAACCTAGGGCGGTCTGAACTCTTAATCAGGCCCTAATAATAACATGAATTCAATAGTCAGATTGTCTCTCCACTCCTCTAATGGGAGATATCAGCAAAATCAAATGTTACAGTATATTATGGAGAAAAGTCAGGCGCATAAAATGATTGATTAACTAAAACAAAACTAATCTTGAAATCTGGCAAGTACTGTGAAATGGATGTTGTATCAATTATTTTTTAAAAAGCGAAATATTTATAGAAAATATATAAATTCATTATCATGTCAAATCTGAATTTATTTCATTGTATTAAACTGGTTACTTGATTAAAACAAACTTTGGTTATAGACCACCAAACTCATAACAACTATACATACAAGTGATAATGTTAGTTGATTACATTAAACACTAATTTATTACATTTTTACACCACTGATTTTACGTAAAATGCGTCAACTGATTCATAACAATAAAATAATTAACAATACAGAAAACAGAATGGTTCACTCTAATCATTTCACATTTCATTGAGAATATTTATCTCCCAAGGTAAACAAGTCCAAACCCATTATGAAGATTGGCTTCCAACCTAATCTTTATCCAGCGAAATAACAAAGCAATTATCTGTGCAAGGAAGCTACATATGTATTACAAGTTAACCCGTGCATGATACTCATGCATTCTAGTCAAATCAAGCTACTTAAGGTGTTAAAAAGGTTCTTGTCATGCATTTGGGCCTAGCCCAGGCCTCCTCAGGGGAAGAGTGTTACTTCCCAATGCAAGCGCCCTTTTTTAACGTGGTTTTGTCCACATGTCACCACCTCATCATTCTTCTCCATCACCTCATCCTTCATTTTCATCGCCACATCTATCCAGATGTCTATCCAGACACAGGGATCTCTCTCAGCGGTCCTGAGTATCACACTCCTCTCACTTTGTCACCCCCGGCAACCTCCAACCACTCCCCACTGTCACCCCCGGCAACCACCAACCACTCTCAACTGTCACTTCTCCTTCAAGAAATATATATATTTTTTTTAAAAATCTTTATAAACACTTTTAACAATTAACAAATTAAATTAAATTAAAAACATCTTAGTATACCAAATTTCAGCCCTTTCTGATTTTTTTTTTCCACACACACTAAGAATTTAGTAGGTCAGTGTATAACTCCGCCCAGCAGGTGGCGCTGCGCAAGCGGCCTTTTTAATGTGTGTTCATGAGGTAAAATTACCTCACGAAAATGAGTTTGACCCCTCAACTCGTAAATTTAGCCTTTACTACCCCTCCCATGGGGGGAAGGGGGGATGATGGAAGTTAACTGACTTGACTATTCTAATTTTTTTGTCCAATAATGTCAGTATGCCAAATTTCAGGTCAATTGGATGAGCCCTTTCTGAGAAAATAGTTTTTCCCACACACTAACACACACACACACACTAACGCACGCCTCTACACATGTGTGTTCAT
Organism: Mixophyes fleayi; assembly: GCF_038048845.1. Lineage (NCBI taxonomy): Eukaryota > Metazoa > Chordata > Amphibia > Anura > Limnodynastidae > Mixophyes > Mixophyes fleayi. The sequence continues at coordinate 302,810,911 of NC_134405.1, read as the reverse complement.
GAGGTAAAATTACCTCACGAAAATGAGTTTGAGCCCTACCAAATTTCAGCCCTTTTTGAATTTGTTTCCCTACACACACTAAGGGCCTGAGTCATTAAGGAGAGTAAAGCATAAAAAAGGAGTAACATTTGCACCTGGGCAAAACCATGTTGTATTGGAGGGGGAGGTAAATTTAAAATGTGAGGCAGATTTATAGTTTGGGTAGGGCATGTCCTAGATCAACTTTATATTTCAATGTAATAATAAAGCTAGCAAGTATTTGTGTGCTAGATGAAAAAACAGCCAGTATTTAACTTATGTACAAAATAATAAACTGATTTGCACCCCTTACATTGTAACATGGTTTGTCCCAGAGAACATTTACTCCTTTGCTTGCCTTAATGACTCAGGCCCTAAGAATTTAGTAGGTCAGTGTATAATTCTGCCCAGCAGGTGGCGCTGCAACTTGGTTTTTTTTTTCCCACACACACACAGACAGACAGACGCCACTAATCATTTATATATTAGATTAGTAGCCTGGACAAACCTGTAGGGTTTAATCTTTTCCCACAGATCTACGTTCCAAACTTGGAGCAGCAAATACAGCATGTTATATAACCTCGATGTCCAGCATATTATACAGACCCAACTATTAAGCATATTATGTATTACCTGATTTTTCAGCATTTTATATAGGTAAATATCTCCATTGTTTATCATTGAAGATCCCAAGGCCTATGTGTGCAGATTACTGAATAAGAAGTGACTATAGCATTAATAAAGAATCCCAGTGCTGGTTGCTTCTTATTCATATGACCACACTGGTCACATACTAAACATTTCTCAGTGACATCACTGATTGGGTGATGAGCTCTATTCACTAGATGTCCACAGACCATAGAGTATATCACACCGTGGTATGTTCTGAGCATCCTATGTAATATACTGCATAACTTAGTTAATTGCTTTATGTAATATTTCATCTATTTTTATACCACAAATTAATTGAAATTGCTACATAGATTAATATTACAATTGCATCAATACACAGATAGATTATATTTAAATGAACTCACCTCAATGACACTGCTAGGTGGCAAAGTTTGCTTTAAGCTTTCATTTCCAAGTCCTGAGTCATCAGCATCAATAAGATTGTCCACAGGGACATTTTGGTTAGATGTGATATAAGTAAAGTCATCTGCAGTTGAATCCAAAGCTACACACACATTGTATGAGTAGGGAAGAGGTAAAGTCCCATCACTGTACATGGAGAGCATCCTGGGGTCCACTGGAGGATACAAACTTGTACTTAGAGATCCAAAAGTTGGTGAAGGTTTTAATTCTCTACATTTTGATATAATGACCAACATAACAGTAACAATAAATAACAAGGAAATAAGCACAAGGGCTACGACTAGATATAACTGCAAATTAGATTGTGACTCTTCATTATTGATCTGATTACTGAGTTTTGGAACCACCTGCTGAAAGTTATTTGCAACAACGAGACTTAAGGTGACTGTAGCTGAGAGAGAGGGGTCTCCATTGTCCTTCACCATCACCACAACCTTGTGTTTCAATATATCCTTCTCTTGAAAGACACGTGATGTCCTGATTTCACCCGTGTGCTGACTAATGATAAAGTGAGATGGTTCTGACACATGTATGAAGTGATAAGAGAGCCAGGCATTATGTCCAGAGTCTGCGTCCACTGCAACCACCTTAGTTATTAATGATCCTTGTTCAGAGGCAAAAGGGACCATCTCAAACACAGCTGGTCCACCACTTTCTGGTGATGGGTACAGGATTTTTGGAGCATTATCATTCTGATCCATTATACGGATAATTAATGTGACATTACTGCTCAGAGATGGGGATCCATTGTCTCTAGCAGTTATTTGTATTAGAAACTCCTTGTGCTGCTCATAATCAAATGATCTCTGAGCATAGAGAACTCCAGTCTCTATATTGATGGACAGATAAGAGGACACTGGGAGATCTTCTGTATTACTGCTGAATATTGAATAAATAATTTTAGCATTGTCTCCAGTATCAGGATCTGAAGCTTGTATACTGTATATTGAGCCTCCTGGTAAATTGTTCTCTGGTACATAAGCAACATAAGTAGATTTCATAAATGTTGGTGGATTGTCATTAACATCTGATATCTCGAGTCTGATGGTTCTTCTGCTGGAAAGTGGGGGAGATCCTCTGTCAGTAGCTAAAATTGTGATGTTATAACAAGATACTTTCTCTCTGTTTACCTCAGTTGTTGTAACTATTCTATAATAATTATTAGTAGATACTATTAAACTAAAAGGTACTTCCTCCATGATGCTGCAATCAACTTCTCCATTCTTTCCTGTATCGAGATCATGAACTTTAATCAGAGCTATCACTGTGCCAGGTGCAGAATCCTCAGGAATAGGACTAGATAATGATGTGATGGATATCTCAGGTGCGTTGTCATTCTCATCTGTTACTTCTATTAATACTTTGGAATGGGTGATAAGGCCGCCTCCATCCTTTGCTTGTACAGTCAGCTCATAATTTCTTATCACTTCAAAATCCAAATTTTTGTTTATTGTAATATCACCATTTGTTGAATGAATACTGAATGCACCTATTTGTTGGACATTATCTGATGTTTCACTTAAAGAATATGTGATCTGTGCATTGATACCTTCATCTTGGTCATGTGCAATTATACTGATCACAGTTGTATTGATTGGAATATTTTCTTTTACAATGACTTTATAATTTTCTTTAGTAAACACAGGGACATTATCATTAACATCAGTAACAATTATTTTGATTGAAGCAGTTCCAGATCTAATAGGATTTCCCCCATCTAGTGCAGTCAGCACTAACTGATAAATGTTTTGTGTTTCTCTATCTAAAGGTTTCTCTAACACAAGTTCTGGATATTTACTCCCATCTGTTCTGATCTTCTCACTCAGTGTAAAATGATGATTATCACTGAGCCTGTATGTCTGTACTGAATTAATACCAATGTCTGCATCTCCTGCTCTTTGTAAAGTAAATCTTGTTCCAGGTAATGTAGATTCAATAACATCTAAAGTGAGTATGTTGGGAACAAATCTTGGGGAATTATCATTTGTATCCTTAATTTCTATATTAACAGTGAAAACATTTAAGGGATTTTCAACCACTGCATCAAAGGTTAGGAAGCAGGTAGCTGCTGTCCCACACAGTGTCTCTCTATCTATCCTGTCCTTAACATATAGATTTCCATTATCTAGATTTACATAAAAATATTTATCTGAAACATGGGAATCAATTCTCAGTTTTCTAGATGACAGCTGTTTAATATCTAATCCAAGGTATTTTGCAATATTTGCTATAACAGAGTCTTTTCTCATTTCTTCTACAATAGAATAATGAATCTGACCAGAGACTGAATGACACAGCCAAGAAAATAAGAAGGAAAATATTACTTGCCATCTAAATCCTTTGTATGTCTGTGTATGAGGTTTCATCTCAGCCATCCTAAGGACATGGATTCTTCAACAATAATCCCTTTGATGGTCAGTATTTGTAATCCAGTTTGTTAGAACATATATAGTTATAAATTAAATTGTTTGAGAAAAGATTAAATATCCTGTATTTTGTGTAGAGAGAATCCAGAAAATGGCTGTGTGTCTTCCTGTAGATCTGCAGTGTGTGTGAGTGATGAAAATATCAGTGGATCTCCAGTTCTGTATTCTTCTCCTTATTGGTTAAACAGCGGCGCTCTGAGGTGAAACTGATGAACTGCAGTTCCGAGAAATTATTTTCAAAACACCATCTTTCTAATTCAAATACACTGTATTTATGCACATATTTGTAACTATTTTATTTATACCGACATATAAGAAATGTAATGTAAATTATTTAGCTATTTGTATACATGAAGTAAATAAAAAAATAGAAACCATTTGCTTTTTTTGTGCATTTGCAAAGACAAATTTAACAGTTATATTAACATATAAGTTTAAATAAAAAAGGATTTTGGTTGAACTCTGTGGAGTGGTACAAAACATTATGTGTGACTTTTGCTCATCTATATGGATGTTAAAATATCATGAAAGTATGAATTTGCCCATAATCACTATTTAGAGAAGAATCTCCTTTTATTTATATAGCACCTACATATTGCACAGTACTTTGAGGAGAATATCTAATCATTCACATCAGTCCCTGCCCCAATGGAGCTTACAATCTGTATTTCCACCTACATGAACACACACACACACACACACACACACACACACACACACACACACACACACACACGTATTAATTTCGTCAGGAATCAATTAAACGATTGGTATGTTTTTGGCTGCTTAATTATGTCATCTAGTTTAGGACATGAAATCACAATAGAGTGTTTTAGAACAGGTAATAATATGAGTGAGAGCTGTTGGGGTATGTTTTGTTCCCCAAAAATGTTTATAAAAAAAATGTAATAACTAGACTTAATGATCAGCATTATAAAAAAACCAGAGTTAATACAATTGTGGTTAAACAGTACATAAAATATGGACTACGTAAGTCTTGAAGCACAATTTATAAAACTCTGACAATTCTCACATTGAAGATTCCATCTCAGCCCATTTGTCATATTATGAAAACACTGAAATGTTTTCCAGATTATGCAAATGAAAATAATAAAATATTATCGTAGAAAACAACATAAAGGAACTCTTCAAGTTTTACATTGTACAGAATGTTTATGCACCTGATGGTGATGTGATGAGAGGTGCAGAACAACATTTGAGAGCCCAGGATATTAAGAAAAAAAAATCACAATATGTTTCTACTACAATTCATGAGATTATTGAATCAACTGTGTTTTCAATATTCATTTACCACTGAAACTATTGAAAGGTAGATTATCACCCATTTGAACACTATGCTTCTTTTAAAAATATGTCCCATTGACTTCAAACTCTCCATTCTTCATTGGAAGTAATGGTTTGATTCTAGCAGTGATAATAATGCATCACTTTTGTTTAAAAAGCCCAAAAATGTGAAAAATATATCTAATTTAGTAGCTTTTAGATAAGATGCTATGAACCAGGCCAATGTTTGTAAAGAGAACTACTCCACAGTTATATGCGAATGGCTAATCATGGAGAGATGCTTTAGTTATGTAGACATTCTGCAGATGTTCCCCTTCAGACCCACCTTTCCACTGGGTGATATAACAACAAAGGGCACAAACCAAAGAAGTGCAACATTAACTGATAATATATGACCTTATTTAACAAGGTTGTGTAAAGCTCCCATTGTTCTAAGTAGAAATACAGAATACGTACAGTGTGTGATACAAATTTGCTTGACACATTGAATCACCCCATGCTTCCTTCTGTGTACCAAATGCTATAAAACAGATATAGAACCATAGTCAGCAGTTATTTTAATCAATGCACTTCTAGCATCTGCATATTACCAACTTAATAAATGGAATATTTCCAGCAATCAAAACTCATTGTCACCCTAAATGTATGGGATGTATGTTTAATTTTTTTATAGTTTGCAGTGGGAATATTTAACTGCTTTTTGACTAGAATGGAATTTCTATCGTTTGGTATCAAGATAGTTGTCTTTTCTTAATTTATGCCATACTCTACCCAGTTTTGCATTTTATATGTTTCGCTAAGGGTTCTAATAATGAAATTGCAGTATTTGTTATGTAGCGGTGATTTTGCTTTACTTCGTATCGCAAAGTAGATAATCAAGCAGCAAAGTATAGAATAGACAAGTGAGGTACTGAAGGTAAACATGTAGAAAACGGGCAAATATTCAACCTACAGTATCACCTGACTGGTTGGCTAGGAGGACGGTTGCCATAAGTAACCATCACCAGATCGGACAGGGCAAAGCATATATTGTTGCCCAGTTTTAGCTAAATATCGGGAGAAATAGCTTTGTACAAACAACGTTTACATCCTAACTTGTGCCCAATATAAGAAATAGGTAAAGAAAATGAGATTTATGAGATGTCACTGAGAAAAAGAAACTGAGCAATCATAATGACATGAATTCCATAATCAGTGTATCTCTTCACTACTTTCACAAATACTAGATGTCAGCTAAATTTAAATATTAGAGTAGAGTATATTTTATAGCAAAGTCTGGTCCCTGCAAGTTTGATTAACCAGTAAAAAGCTTAAAAACTGGGAATTAAATCTTATATTGTATGAATGTTTGACAGTTTGACATCCATTGTCTTAAATTGGTTGCTTGATTGCAACAAGTTTTAGTTATAGAATATTTATTTGTAGAATAAAAATATGCTACTCAAGGTCATTTATAGCAATACAATTGTCATGTCAGATGGCTCTAATCATAATTATTACAATTTATTGCAGATATTTATTTCCAAATATAAAACAAACAAATCCAGATTCATTATGAAGAAAAGCTTCCAGCCTCAACTTTATTCAGCAAAATAACAAAGCAATTACCTATGCAAGAAAGGTACATATATATATATATATATATATATATATATATATATATATATATATATATATACAAGTTAACCCGTGCACGATACTCATGCATTCTAGTCAAATCAAGCTACTTAAGGTATTAAAAAGGTTCTTGTCATGCATTTCGGCCATAGCCCAGGCCTCCTCAGGGGAAGAGCGTTACTTCCCGACGTAAGCGCCCTTTTTTAACGTGGTTTTGTCCACATGTCACCACCTCATCATTCTTCTCCATCACCTCATCCTTCATTTTCATCGCCACATCTATCCAGATGTCTATCCAGACAAAGGGATCTCTCTCAGCGGTCCTGAGTATCACACTCCTCTCGCTCTGTCAACCCCAGCAACCACCAACCACTCCCAACTGTCACCCCTGGCAACCACCAACCACTCCCAACTGTCACTTCTCCTTCAAGAAATATATATATATTTTTTTTAAATCTTTATAAACACTTTTAACAATTAACAAATTAAATTAACAAATTCAAAACATTTTAGTATACCAAATTTCAGCCCTTTCTGAATTTTTTTTCCCACACACACTAAGAATTTAGTAGGTCAGTGTATAACTCCGCCCAGCAGGAGGCGCTGCAGCTTGGTTTTATTTTTCCACACACACACACAGACAGACTAACACACGCCACTAGACATTTATATTATAGATATATATATATATATATATACTATTGGTAGTCACAGCAAACCTGCAGGGTTTAATATTTTTATGAGACCTTGGAATCTACAAAAGATGCTTTGAGCAGCATACCCGCATGTTATACGGCCACGATGTCCAGCATAATACATAGACCAGTCTATTATATATATATATGTCCAGAATAATACATCGACCAAATAGTCTATAATATATATATATGTCCAGCATAATACATAGGCCACACAGTCAAGCCTATTATATAGTCCCAAAGTATTGTATAATTCTAAAATTGCTCAGCATACTATATATCCCTATATACTCAGTGTTTATCATTTAAGTTCCCAGGGATCAGGGCTGTGCGCAGCTTATTGAAAGAGAATAGACAATAGCATTAATACTGACTCACAGTGCTGGTTCCTTCTTATTCATATGACTGCACCCGTCACTTAGTAAACATTTGCCAGTGACAGCACTGACTATGTGCGCTCTATTCACTAGATGTTTCCAGACCATAGAATACATCCCACCGTAGAATTTTCTGACCATTCTAGTAGACGCACTGTACCATACAATTATATACTATATACAATATCTAATATTTTTTATTATTCAAATAAAATTAAAAAGCAGTATACACTAAGCATGCATTTTCATGAATACACGGATGGACAATGTTTAAATGAACTCACCTCAATGACACTGCTAGGTGACAAAGTTTGTTTTAAACTTTCAAGTCCTGAATCATCAGCATCAATAAGATTGTCCACAGGGACATTTTGGTTAGATGTGATATAAGTAAAGTCATCTGCAGTTGAATCCAAAGCTACACACACATTGTATGAGTAGGGAAGAGGTAAAGTCCCATCACTGTACATGGAGAGCATCCTGGGGTCCACTGGAGGATACAAACTTGTACTTAGAGATCCAAAAGTTGGTGAAGGTTTAGATTCTCTGCATTTTGATATAATGGCCAACATGACAGTAACAATAAATAACAAGGAAATCAGCACAAGGGCTATGACTAGATATAATTGCAAATTAGATTGTGAATCTTCATTATTGATCTGATTACGGAGTTTTGGAACCACCTGTTGAAAGTTATCTGCAACAACGAGACTTAATGTAACTGTAGCTGAGAGAGAGGGGTCTCCATTGTCCTTCACCATCACCACAACCTTGTGTTTCAATATATCCTTCTCTTGAAAGACACGTGATGTCCTGATTTCACCCGTGTGCTGACTAATGATAAAGTGAGATGGTTCTGACACATGTATGAAGTGATAAGAGAGCCAGGCATTATGTCCAGAGTCTGCGTCCACTGCAACCACCTTAGTTATTAATGATCCTTGTTCAGAGGCAAAAGGGACCATCTCAAACACAGCTGGTCCACCACTTTCTGGTGATGGGTACAGGATTTTAGGTGCATTATCATTCTGATCCACTATACGGATAATTAATGTAATATTGCTGCTCAGAGATGGGGATCCATTGTCTCTAGCAGTTACTTGTATTAGAAACTCCTTGTGCTGCTCATAATCAAATGATCTCTGAGCATAGAGAACTCCAGTCTCTATATTGATGGACAGATAAGAGGACACAGGGAGATCTTCTGTATTACTGCTGAATATTGAATAAATAACTTTAGCATTGTCTCCAGTATCAGGATCTGACGCTTGTATACTGTATATTGAGGCTCCTGGTAAATTGTTCTCTGGTACATAAGCAACATAAGTAGATTTCATAAATATTGGTGGATTGTCATTAACATCTGATATCTCCAGTCTGATGGTTCTTCTGCTGGAAAGTGGGGGAGATCCTCTGTCAGTAGCTAAAATTGTGATGTTATAACTAGATACTTTCTCTCTGTTCACATTAGTTGCTGTAAGTATTCTAAAATAACTATTAGTAGATACTATTAAACTAAAAGGTACTTCTTCCATGATGCTACAATCAACTTCTCCATTCTTTCCTGTATCGATATCCAGAACATTAATCAGAGCTATCACTGTGCCAGGTGCAGAATCCTCAGGAATAGGACTAGATAATGATGTGATAGATATCTCAGGTGCGTTGTCATTCTCATCTGTTACTTCTATTATTACTTTGGAATGGGCGATAAGGCCGCCTCCATCCTTTGCTTGTACAGTCAGCTCATAATTTCTTGTCATTTCAAAATCCAAAATTTTGTTTATTGTAATATCACCATTTGTAGAATGAATACTGAATGTACCTGTATGATGGACATTACCTGATGTTTCACTTAAAGAATATGTGATCTGTGCATTGATACCTTCATCTGGGTCATTTGCTAAAATACTGATCACAGTTGTATTGATTGGAGTATTTTCCTTCACAATGGCTTTATATATTTCTTCAGTAAACACAGGGACATTATCATTAACATCAGTAACAATTATTTTTATTGTCGCAGTTCCAGATCTAATAGGATTTCCTCCATCTAGTGCAGTCAGCACTAACTGATAAATGTTTTGTGTTTCTCTATCTAAAGGTTTCTCTAACACAAGTTCTGGATATTTACTCCCATCTGTTCTGGTCTTCTCACTCAGTGTAAAATGCTGATTGTCACTGAGCCTGTATGTCTGCACTGAATTATTACCAATATCTGGATCTCCTGCAGTTTGTAATACAAATCTTGTTCCAGGTGATGCAAATTCAATAACATCTAAAGTGAATGTGTTAGGAGCAAATCTTGGAGAATTATCATTTATATCCTCAATTTGCATATTGACATTAAAAACATTTAAAGGATTTTCAACCACAGCATCAAAGGTTAGGAAGCAGGTAGCTGCTGTCCCACAAAGTGTCTCTCTGTCTATCCTGTCCTTAACATATAGATTTCCAGTATCTAGATTTACATAAAAATATTTTTCTGATACACGTGACACAATTCTCAGTTTTCTAGATGAGAGCTGTTTAATATCTAATCCAATGTCTTTTGCAATATTTGCTATAACAGAGTCTTTTCTCATTTCTTCTACAATGGAATAATGAATCTGACCAGAGACTGAATGACACAGCCAAGAAAATAAGAAGGAAAATATTACTTGCCATCTGATTCCTTTGTATGTCTGTGTATGAGGTTTCATCTCAGCCATCCTAAGGACCTGGATTCTTCAATAAAAAAATAATCCTTTTGATGGTCAGTAATTGTAATGCAGTGTGTTAAAACATATAGAGTTATCAATCCAATTGTTTGAGAAAAGAAGATAAAATATCCTGTATTCTGTGTAGGGAGAATCCAGAAAATGGCTGTGTGTCTTCCTGCAGATCTGCAGTGTGTGTGTGAGTGATGAAAATACCAGTGGATCTCCAGTACTGTATTCTTCTCCTTATTGGTCAAACAGCGGCGCTCTGAGGTGAAAATGTGGAACTGCAATACTATGAAATTATAATGCAATGTATTGAACTACAGAATTATCCAAACATATTCTGAATTTCAGTTGCATTTTAAGCACATTTCTACAGAGTTTCTTACATTTCTATTACTTAAAAATATAATTCAGATCAGCCTTATACAATTCACATACTATAATTAAAAAACAACCAAACCTAGTACTGTTATGCATCCAGTAGTAACGTAGAGAATGCTTATAATTCCTGAAAAGATTCTAATTGCCGCAAATAGTTAGAGTTGGATGCACAGTCCCGTGGTAATGGCGCAATAGAGGTCTACTTCATACACTTTGTAGAAGCCAATTATTCAAGTAGTGCAGGACTTCACCACAATGTATATTCATTACAGAGAAGCATCTTCATATTAAACGGATTGCTATGTAGAATATTAGGGATACTAAAGGGCTTTTGTTTAGGGATTGGGTAAACTTTACCCCCAGGTAAAGCATCTTTACAGGCAATAATGACTGTTACCTTGATAGACCTGTTGACTTAACACTGCTAAATAAGACACACACATTTTTAACCCTAGAATATAAAACCCTTTCATCCTTATCAGCAGCACGTGTGTCTTATTCAGCTGCTCTAACCAGGCGGCTATAACAATGCTGGTCCCAGTCAGGGGGGGTCCACCTTAGCGTGTTACCTGGGAGATGCTTAAGACCACTGAAAGTGGACCGCACGTTTAACATTACATGTACAATACCCAATTACCTGGGACGTCTGTCATCAAACCATTGCACATGTCCACTGTTACCAGGACCATTTGGCTCTCACAATGTGAGATCTCAGAGCTGTATGTATTTTGAAGACCACTCTCCCTCTCTGAGCAGGAGCGCCAGCTCATCACAATACAGGGTGCGCTAGTTTCAAAATACTGCAATTCTTAATCGGAGTACAGAAAGGTGTAGAAAACAAACAAAAAGTTAAATATCAAACTCCTTATTTTCTGATGCTCTTTCTGAATATCACAACATCGCAAAGTGGTTTTTATTATACTCGATCATCTTACTCTTATTTTATTATATGAACTTATATAAAAGATGTACCTGCTACTTTTTCTTTTTTCAAATTATTCCAATTTCATAAACTACTTTTTTATATATAAGTAGTAATTGGTGTCAAAATGCACTTGCATAGAAAGTCAAACATTGTAATTTACTGTATAAAATTGATGTACAATGTTTCGAGGAGATAAGACAGGTCAGTGAGCTGTATAAAATAATATAAATATAATATAATATATAAACATATAAAATAAAAATAACACTCACAATCTGGAACCAGAAAAAAAGTATTGTAAAGCCACTGTGCACATGGGTGACTTATTCCCATTGATGTAAAGAATTAAAAACATACAAATTAAATTAATCTTATAAAAATACAGGTACACGCTGTATTCATAGTAATGCAGGACAACACTGGTATAAAAAATTGCAAGTTTCCAAATACAATCGAAGCACTTTAGTGGAAAAAAAGTCACCTTGCTGAGATCTAGTTATATAGACAGGCAATACTTAAGTCCAACAATTTGCACAGTTTCATTCATCTTCAGGTACATATGGGCAAACTAAGTAACACTTTGCAGAGACTAATAACCACTGAAAAAGTCTGGTAAACTCTCAAATATGACTTGCAAACACATAGCAGTTTCCAATGCAGTTAATGTGTTAAAGGTGTGATCTGCTACGATCAGTGTTTTCAATGCGGATGCAAAAAACTCCTTTATTGATTTATTCATTTATTGATTTGTATTTCTTATCAGACTTTATGCTAATAACAGGTATGGAACTACAATAATATTGACTACTAAATCACAATAAATATAAAAAGAGCACTGTAGGATATTTCAGACTTTTAGCTAAAGCCTGTAGGCTTGTGACCAATTATCTTCAATAGTAATATGCATTACGTAAAATATTATAAAAGTAATCTGTCAAATAATGTAATTTGCATGTCACATAAAAATAAGATTATTTGGTATTTAAGGAAAACCCACAACAGCCAGATACTAATAGGTATATTTCACCACATGTCAGACTTCTTATATAAAATATTATATAAAATAATAATGCAAATAATTACATTATCTATCTTATATGAAACGTCACATAACATTTTCTATGTTACAAAAACTCACCTGATCACTGATTGGAAAAGTTTCTTTTAAACTTTCATTCCCAAGTCCTGAATCATCAGCATCAATGAGATTATCCACAGGGACATTCTGATTTGGTTTCATGTAACTAAAGTCACTTTCGCTGGAATCCAAAGCTACACACACATTGTACGAGTAGGGAAATGGTAACGTTCCATCGCTGTACATGGAGAATGTCCTGGGGTCAACTGGAGGATACAGATTTGTACTTAGAGAAGCAAAGGTTGGTGAGGGTTTTGAACCCTTGCATTTTGATATAATAACCAACATAACAGTTACAATAAAGAGCAAGCAAATAAGTGCTAGGGCGATCACTAAGTACAATTGTAAATTGTATTGTGGATCTTCATCTTTAAGTTGATTAGTGAGTTTAGGAACCACTTGTTGAAAGTTATCTGCAACAACGAGACTTAAGGTGACTGTAGCTGAGAGAGAGGGGTCTCCATTGTCCTTCACCATCACCACAACCTTGTGCTTCAATATATCCTTCTCTTGAAAGATACGTGATGTCCTGATTTCACCCGTGTGCTGATTAATGATAAAGTGAGATGGTTCTGACACATGTATGAAGTGATAAGAGAGCCAGGCATTATGTCCAGAGTCTGCGTCCACTGCAACCACCTTAGTTATTAATGATCCTTGTTCAGAGGCAAAAGGGACCATCTCAAACACAGCTCGTCCACCACTTTCTGGTGATGGGTACAGGATTTTTGGAGCATTATCATTCTGATCCACTATACGGATAATTAATGTAACATTGCTGCTCAGAGATGGGGATCCATTGTCTCTAGCAGTTACTTGTATTAGAAACTCCTTGTGCTGCTCATAATCAAATGATCTCTGAGCATAGAGAACTCCAGTCTCTATATTGATGGACAGATAAGAGGACACTGGGAGATCTTCTGTATTACTGCTGAATATTGAATAAATAATTTTAGCATTGTCTCCAGTATCAGGGTCTGAAGCTTGTATACTGTATATTGAGGCTCTTGGTAAGTTGTTCTCTGGTACATAAGCAACATAAGTAGATTTCATAAATGTTGGGGGATTGTCATTAACATCTGATATCTCCAGTCTGATGGTTCTTCTGCTGGAAAGTGGGGGAGATCCTCTGTCAGTAGATAATATTGTGATGTTATAACTAGATACTTTCTCTCTGTCCATAGCGCTTGTTGTAACAATTCTGTAGTAAATGTCAGATAACAGTAAATTAAATGGGATTTCTTCTATAATTTGACAGTCAACTTCTCCATTTTCTCCTGAATCCTGATCATGAAGTTCAATCAGAGCTATCATTGTACCTGGTGCAGAATCCTCAGGAATAGGACTAGATAATGATGTGATAGATATCTCAGGAACATTGTCATTTTCATCTATCACTTCTATCAATACCTTGGAATGAGCAACAAGGCCACCTCCATCCTTAGCTTGTACTAACAGTTCATAGTTCTTTGTTCCTTCAAAATCCAAATATCTATTTGTTTTAATTTCACCATTTGTAGGGTGAATACTAAACACCCCTGTATGATGAAGATCTCCTGAAGTTTTGCTGAAGGAATATGTGATCTCTGCATTTATACCTTCATCTTTGTCAGTTGCATTTAATATAATTACAGTGGAGTTAACTGGAATGTTTTCTTTTAGTGTAACTTTATACATGTCTTGTGTAAATATAGGAGCATTATCATTAGCATCAGTAACAATCACCTTAACTAAAGCAGTTCCAGATTTCACTGGGTTTCCTCCATCCAATGCTGTTAAAATTAATTCATGAATATTTTGTGTCTCTCGATCTAAAGGTTTTTCTAATTCAATTTCTGGAAATATACTCCCATCTGCTCTGGTCTGAACATTAAGTGTAAAGTACTGATTGTCACTGAGCCTGTATGTCTGCACTGAATTAATACCAATATCTGGATCTTCTGCACTTTGTAAAACAAATCTTGATCCTGGTGATGTAAATTCAATAACTTCCAAAATAATTGTGTTATGAAAAAAATGTGGATAATTATCATTTAAATCCTCAATTTCAAGTTTAACTTTAAAAATTTTAAAGGGATATTCAACCACAGCATCAAAGGTTAGGAAGCAGGTAGCTGCTGTCCCACACAGTGTCTCTCTGTCTATCCTGTCCTTAACATATAGATTTCCATTATCTAGATTTACATACAAATATTTCTCTGAAACACGTGATACAATTCTCAGTTTTCTAGATGACAGCTGTTTAATATCTAATCCAATGTCTTTTGCAATATTTGCTATAACAGAGTCTTTTCTCATTTCTTCTACAATAGAATAATGAATCTGACCAGAGACTGAATGACACAGCCAAGAAAATAAGAAGGAAAATATTACTTGCCATCTGATTCCTTTGTATGTCTGTGTATAAGGTTTCATCTTGTCATCTGAAATCTTCCACAAAATATCCTTTTAAAAGGCTAGTATATGTAATCCACTGGATAGGAAATATACAAAAGGTTTGCTTGTGATGGCTAAACCACTTGTTCATAAGAATATATTGAATATATCCTTTTGTTCATGAGAATATGTTAAAAATATCCTGTATTCTGTGCAGAGAATCCAGAAAATGGCTGTGTGTCTTCCTGCAGATCTGCAGTGTGTGTGTGAGTGATGAAAATACCAGTGGATCTCCAGTTCTGTATTCTTCTCCTTATTGGTCAAACAGCGGCGCTCTGAGGTGAAAATGTGGAACTGCAATGCTATGGAATTATTTTTCAAACATCCACTTACAGAATTATCCAAATGTTTAGTGAATTTCTATTGTATTTAAGTGTCGGAAGCACATTTCCACTGGGTTTTTATAGATTACAATACTAAAAAAATATTAACAAGTTCAGCTTTATAAATCACAACATTTCTTAGAATTGAATTCACAATCCATTCAGATGTAAACAAAATAAACAAGCGCAATTCTTTATTAGAAAAACATAATAAACTGCATAAGAATTCTACATAATTGCAGCAAATAGTTATTGTTGGATTACAGTCTAGTAGAAGTAGTGCACCACACCAGTACTGCCTCATACACTATGTAATAGCTTATTATTTAGGTAGTTCAGGTCTTTTTCCTATTTTAGGCTTGTTGTGTTATTTTTTTTAAATAGGTTTGTACATTATATGAACCGTAAATCGGGTGGATCACTTTCAGTTAACTCTACTCCAATTCAAGGCGTCCTTTCAGATAGCACTAATTAAAAGCCCCTCCCTCATGTAACATCCAGAGAGTTGCTGGGTTAAAGAGACTCAATAAAATAAAACAAATATTTCTGCTATACATAGAGAGATGTTGGAGGTGTATTTCATACAGCTTCTAAAATGATGGCTGTGACCTTCTCCAATCATGACCAACATCTGTCTTATCTACGTCTTGTCCACCAGCAGGGCCGCTTTCAGGGGGGTACAGGGGGTACTGTTGTACCGGGCCCGGGTTCACCAGGTAACCTGGTACAACAGTGCAACACAAACTTACCTTGCGGCCCGCTGTCTTGCAGTCCGCTGGTCTCCGCTACTCTGCGCTGATGTCTTCAGCCTGGCTGTCACCGTGACAGCCAGGCACCAGAATGCGATCGCGGGGGTGGAGGAATCATTCCCCTGCGATTGCATTCTGGTGCCTGGCTGTCACGGTGACAGCCAGGCTGAAGACATCAGCGCAGAGTAGCGGAGACCAGCGGACTGCAAGATAGCGGTCCCCCAGGTAAGCTTGTGTTGCGCTGTCGCTCATGGTGGGGGCGCTCATCGGAGGGGGGGGGGGCGTACTGGGCCCAATGATTTTTGATGGCGGTCCTGTCCACCAGAACTATCCTGAGATCTAATGAGGTAGAAATAATAGGTTGACATTGTTGCTAATGCTTCTTGATGCAGTATTTGAGAACACTTCAGCTTGCACAATGTGTTGTAAGACACAAGCTGTCACCAGTGACTAGTCTGGTTAATGAGAATTCCAGAATGTATCCAGTATGTAGTCAAACAATCAAAGAAAACCTGTCATCTGTCATTTAGAACACCTGTCATCTGGTTTCTAAAGAGGTGTAATCATTTATTAATCAGTGACTTTTCCACAATATATATTTAGAAAAAAAGTTTAATTTCATATTCTGCTCACAGTAACAGGCCTATTAATGAATATATAGTGATAGGGGCAAAATTTACCAATACAATCTCGCTGAATCAGCTGCGTGACCCTCAGCTGCCTCAACGATACTGGCCCAGAACACTTCACCAGACCATGTTCAAGGGATACGCGCTTGTGTGGCGCTACTAGCCGTTCAGGCGCACGGTGTGAAACTGAAAGGCTCGGGCTGTCACATTCACTTACAGAACACAATAGATACAAAGGATACAAAGTATATATAAAAAATATTAAAAATAATTACCAATTGCTGGCTGCATGGACTTCATACTACAAAATTTAAATTCCATTATTAACATTACTCTTCAACATCATTCCACCTGGAGCCTCCCCTCTACACTTTACCCCACCCTCCCCTTCTCTTTCTGCTCCTATCGATCTTCTGCTCTGCCGTTTCTTTCTATTTTATTTCTGTCCTCTTCAATATCTATGATATACACTTATTGTTTTATTACCTGAATGTTCATATGACTCTTGTTACTCACTACGTCATTGTCTGATGTCTACCGGTGACATTCCCAATTGCAATTATTTAAATAATAAAGCATATTTTTCATAGTTTTTCTTTTGCTATTATCATCTTGAGATGGCGATAAAAGAAGAAGTATTTTGGTGGTACATGCAGCGCCCTAATTCTTGTTATATAGGCTTCAAACCGGTACGCTTTAGTCCATGAGACCCAGCGAATCATAAATAGAGCTCTAAGTGCTTAGCTCTTTTGCAAACTGTTTTCTTCCATGCAACCAAGTTAGAGCACTCCCTATCAGACTAGTGCTCTTCCCTGGGCAAATGCAGGCATGGAATAATTCTCCTTTTTGCAATAAAATGTAATAAAGTAATAAAAATGAAATAATAATTTACTGATAAATTATTTTGAACTTTATTCCTATACAGTTAATAGAGAAAACCCTCATTTAACTACCTACTTATTGTCTGAGAGATTGCAATTGGCCATATACAATGCCGTTTTGATAATATTCACGCGGTTGGTAGTTGTGTTATCAAGCTGCTGAATATGTTGACGGCTACTTTAACAGTGTTCAGTGTAAGTCAGTGTTCTGCACTCAGAATGCGTCAGTTTGCTGCTGAATGTAGTTTGGAGACCTCCTGGAGGTGAATACAATACGACACAGGTTGTGCTGGTTTCAAAACATTGTAGCTCCAAAACAGAGCTACAGAAAACAATACAAAATAAAAATGGAAAACATTGAAATATTATATAATGAAGCTCTGTTTGAATGTTATAAATGCTTTTTTTTCATACTGGCTCTACTAATAATTAAAGTGTACTGTTCATTGTATTAGATACACTTAAGTAAAAGTGAACAACACATTTAACATTATAATGTTCAATATCCAGCTTCATCTTGATCATAGTCTTCATTTACTGACAGCTGTGTTATTAATCCATTACACATGTACATTGTTACCAGAAACATTTTGCTCTGAGATTATAATACAGTGGGCAGTAGATCCAAAGTACTGAGACTCCTAAACTGAGCTCCAGAAAACAACAGAAAGTAAAACAGTAAAAAGACTGAAATATTTTTATATCATGAGCTCTCTGTGGACGTTACAGCATCTTTTTCCACATTCAGTCAACTTATATTTTATGTTTACTCTTCAATTCCAAATATAATCAACCCGCTTTAATGGAAGAAACATCACTTTAAAAAGTTACATATGAAAAAACAGTCAGAAAAAAGATGTCGGTATGGATGTTGTAAAATAATGAATATAGCGATAACACTGTACACTGTTAATTCTTCTAAACTGATATATGTAAATAGAGCAAAGACTGAAAAGACATACTATATGGTATATAGAGGGAGACAATCAGAAGTCACTCACTCATGGTTCAAAAAAATATATTCTTGTGTGGAAATCAGACAGCTGCTTTAAAAAACTTAGGGGCATATTCAATTGTCGGCGGAGACGGCGAAAATCTTGCGTCGCGCGCACTATTACCGTTATTACGGTAATAGTGCGCATAAAAAAAACGTTATTACGGTAGTTTTCTCACTGGATTTCAGCTCGCAGCTGCCTGAGCCGTAATAACGGTAGTAGTTTTAACGGCGACAATTGAATATGCTCCTTAGAATGTTTATTTTATTGGAAATTGAACACCAAAAAAAGGGGTGGGGTACTGTTCAGAAAACAGAGGGACATTGAGATTTCTGAATTTAAAGAGGCAATGGCAGGACTGTGGAAATGTAGGAGCACCCCTTAATGTGCTTCTCATTAAATATCAGACTATATGTTAGTGAAAACTATGAAACTATAATAATAATCATAATAATAATAATAATAATAAATACTACAAGATAAATGAAAAACAACACGAACACTGTAGATTATCACAGACGATCAGTTAATGCCCAAGACTCGTTTTCAACAATAAGCATAAACAGTAACACTCTTGATATAAAATAATATATTAGTAAACTACGAAATTAAATAATTGGCATCTTTCTGAACAATTCAGATCATTTGGCAATTAGGTAAAAATCCCATTAGGCAAATACTAATAGACACATTTCATTAAATGTCAGACTGCTGGTATGCAATAACATTGTATATAGTAAACGTTATCTATCATATATGACATATCAAATAACATTCTCTATTTACAAAAACTCACCTGATCACCAGTTGGAAATGTTTCTTTTAAATTTTCATTCCCAACTCCTGAATCATCAGCATCAATGAGATTATCCACAGGGACATTTTGATTTGGTTTCATGTAACTAAAGTTACTTTCGCTGGAATCCAAAGCTACACACACATTGTATGAGTAGGGAAATGGTAAAGTCCCATCGCTGTACATGGAGAATGTCCTGGGGTCAACTGGAGGATACAGATTTGTACTTAGAGATGCAAAGGTTGGTGAGGGTATTGATTGCTTGCATTTTGATATAATAACCAACATAACAGTCACAATAAATAACAAGGAAATGAGTGCTAGGGCGATCACTAAGTACAACTGTAAATTAGATTGAGAATCTTCATCTTTGAGTTGATTACTGAGTTTAGGAACCAGCTGTTGAAAGTTATTTGCAACAACGAGACTTAAGGTGACTGTAGCTGAGAGAGAGGGGTCTCCATTGTCCTTCACCATCACCACAACCTTGTGTTTCAATATATCCTTCTCTTGAAAGACACGTGATGTCCTGATTTCACCCGTGTGCTGACTAATAATAAAGTGAGATGGTTCTGACACATGTATGAAGTGATAAGAGAGCCAGGCATTATGTCCAGAGTCTGCGTCCACTGCAACCACCTTAGTTATTAATGATCCTTGTTCAGAGGAAAAAGGGACCATCTCAAACACAGTTGGTCCACCACTTTCTGGTGATGGGTACAGGATTTTTGGTGCATTATCATTCTGATCCACTATACGGATAATTAATGTAACATTGCTGCTCAGAGATGGGGATCCATTGTCTCTAGCGGTTACTTGTATTAGAAACTCCTTGTGCTGCTCATAATCAAATGATCTCTGAGCATAGAGAACTCCAGTCTCTATATTGATGGACAGATAAGAGGACACTGGGAGATCTTCTGTATCACTGCTTAATATTGAATAAATAATTTTAGCATTGTCTCCGGTATCAGGATCTGAAGCTTGTATACTGTATATTGAGCCTCCCGGTAAATTGTTCTCTGGTACATAAGTAACATAAGAAGATTTCATAAATGTTGGTGGATTGTCATTAACATCTGATATCTCCAGTCGGATGGTTCTTCTGCTGGAAAGTGGGGGAGATCCTCTGTCAGTAGATAATATTGTGATGTTATAACTAGATGCTTTCTCTCTGTCCAGGGCAGCTCTTGAAACTATCCTGTAGTAACTATCCGATGATAGTAAATTAAATGGGATTTCTTCTATAATTTGACAGTCAACTTCTCCATTTTCCCCTGAATCCTGATCATGAACTTCAATCAGAGCTATCATTGTACCTGGTGCAGAATCCTCAGGAATAGGACTAGATAATGATGTGATAGATATCTCTGGAACATTGTCATTTTCATCTATAACTTCTATCAATACTTTACAATGAGCAATAAGGCCACCTCCATCCTTTGCTTGAACAGATAGTTCATAATTCTTTGTTACTTCAAAATCCAAACGTCTATTTGTTTTAATTTCACCATTTGTAGGGTGAATACTAAACATCCCTGTATGATGAAGATCTCCTGAAGTTTTACTAAATGAATATGTGATCTCTGCATTTACACCTTCATCTTTGTCTGTTGCATTTAATATAATTACAGCAGAGTTAATTGGAATGTTTTCTTTTAGTGTAATCTTATACATGTCTTGTGTAAATATAGGAGCATTATCATTACCATCAGTAACAATCACCTTAACTAAAGCAGTTCCAGATTTCTCTGGGTTTCCTCCGTCCAATGCAGTTAAAATTAATTCATGAATATTTTGTGTCTCTCGATCTAAAGGTTTTTCTAACACAAGTTCTGGAAATATACTCCCATCTGCTCTGGTCTTTTCACTAAGGGTAAAGTACTGATTGTCACTGAGCCTGTATGTCTGTACTGAATTAATACCAATATCAGGATCTTCTGCATTTTGCAAAACAAATCTTGCTCCTGGTGATGTAAGCTCAATAACTTCCAAAGTAATTGTGCTATGAAAAAATTGTGGATAATTATCATTGATATCCTGAATTTCAACTTTGACCTTAAAATTTTTAAATGGATTTTCAACCACTGCATCAAAGGTTAGGAAGCAGGTAGCTGCTGTCCCACACAGTGTCTCTCTGTCTATCCTGTCCTTAACATATAGATTTCCATTATCTAGATTTACATAAAAATATTTCTCTGATACACGTGATACAATCCTCAGTTTTCTAAATGAGAGCTGATCAATATGTAATTCAATGTCATTTGCAATATTTGCTATAACAGAGTCTTTTCTCATTTCTTCTACAATGGAATAATGAATCTGACCAGAGACTGAATGACACAGCCAAGAAAATAGGAAGGAAAATATTACTTGCCATCTGATTCCTTTGTATGTCTGTGTATGAGGTTTCATCTTATGCTTCTGAAATCTTCCACAAAATGTCTTTTCAAAGGCTGGTATATGTAATCCACTGGATAGGAAACATACAAAAGGTTTGCTTGTTTTCCTAATCCACTTGTTCAGGAGAATGTTAAAAATATCCTGTATTCTGTGCAGAGAGAATCCAGAAAATGGCTGTGTGTCTTCCTGCAGATCTGCAGTGTGTGTGAGTGATGAAAATACCAGTGGATCTCCAGTTCTGTATTCTTCTCCTTATTGGTCAAACAGCGGCGCTCTGAGGCGAAAATGTGGAACTGCAATACTATGGAATTTTTTTTCAATCTTTCACTTACAGAATTCTCCAAATGTTAAGTGGATTTATTTTTCATTTTTAACCCCTGTAAGCATATTTCTACTGGGTTTTATAGATTTAAAAACTAAGCAAATATCAGTCAGTTCAGCATTATAAGTCACAGAATTTCTAATAATTATCTTCACAAATCATTCACATGTAAGTAACATAAAGGAGTTCTATTATTTATTATAGTATACAAAAATGGCATAAATGCAAAATAATTATGCATAATTGCAGCAAGTAGTTATTGTAGATGTATAGTCTGACAGTAGTCCAGATGTTGTAGTGCTACACAACAAAACTGCCTCATACCCTTTCTAAATGCCTATTATTCCAGTAGTGCTTGAGTTTGCCACATTTTTTGTGGTTTTGTTTTCAAATAGGTTTATACAGTATATAAAATATTAATGGGGTGGGTCACTTTTAGTAAACTTTCCTCCGAGTTTAGGCATCCTTTTCTGCAGAATGATAGCTTAGTGGTTAACACATCTACCTCACAGCACCTAGGTCATGAGTTTGATTCTCGACCATGGCCTTATCTGTGTGGAGTTTGTATGTTCTCCCCGTGTTTGTGTGGGTTTCCTCCGGGTGCTCTGGTTTCCTACCACACTCCAAAAACATACTGGTATGTTAATTGGCTGCTATCAAATTGACCCTAGTCTGTGTGTCTGTCTGTGTAGGTATGGTAGGGAATTTAGACTGTAAGCTCCAATGGGGCAGGGACTGATATGAGTGAGTTCTCTGTACAGCGCTGCGGAATTAGCGGCGCTATATAAATAGTTGCTAATGATGATGATAGCACAATTTAAGAGCCCCTCCCTCCTGTTACCTCCAGAGAGCTGCTGGGTAAATAAAACCCAATAAAACACAAATGTTGATGCTATGTAGAGAAATGTTAGAGGGGTATTTGCAGCTTCTAATTAGATGGCTCTGACCTTCTCTAATCATGAGCAGCACTAAAAAATACTCATCTATCTACATCTTAAGCACCAGAGACATCCTGACGGATCTAAAGAGGTAAAGATAATAGGTTTACATTGATGCTAATGCGAAACGATACA
Source organism: Mixophyes fleayi (assembly GCF_038048845.1). NCBI lineage: Eukaryota > Metazoa > Chordata > Amphibia > Anura > Limnodynastidae > Mixophyes > Mixophyes fleayi. Next base: position 302,787,619 of record NC_134405.1, on the reverse strand, counting down.
ATGACTCAGAACTCTTCAGCATGTACAAACAGTTATGAGTTGTAAGACACAGGCCCTTACATATTACAAATATAGCCTGATATGTAATTATTATTGACTGTATCGCTTTTAGCCGCTATTCACAGTGATAAAAAAAATGCGGTTTCGGATCAATTTCCTCGTTATAATCCTTCCTGGACAGAGCATTCGATACTTGTGCGCTAGATTCAAAATACCAAAAACTGAGCTACAGAAAACAATAGGAAATAAAAAAAGGGAAAAACATTGAAATATTTTATGATGCTTTTTGTCATATTCGGTCAACTTATAGTTTAGATTTACTATTTGATTAGATGGACGTATATAAAAGATCCAGCTTCCACTTTGTCCTCTATGGATCTTTGCCACTATCACAATTGCACAAATAACTCTTTAAAGAGACAAAATGCATTTGAAATAGAAAGTTAAATATTGCAATTCTATGTATATAAATGATCTCCAATGTTTCTATGAGATTACACAAGTGTCAGTGAGCTGATAAGCATAAAACAGGGATGACACTGAGAACAAGAACCAGAACAAAAGTATTAAAAGGCCACTGATTTCCCATGGGTCACCAATTCTCAATAATATTAAAAATCCGAATCTATAAAGAATATATTTTTTGGACGAAAATGAATTTGACAAAATACAGGTAAACTCTGTATTGATAGCGACGTAGAATCAGCTACTAGTCTAATAAAATGCAAGTTTCAAAATATAACCAACACACTTTAGTAAAATAAAAGTCTCTTTGTAGTCTCTTACATTTGAAACATCAGTCCGCAATGCAGATGTAACTATGGATATTGTAAAATAACTGATATAGATTTAATACTATACATTGTAGTTTCCTATAAAATTATATGTTTCAGCACAGCAAACACTAACAAGGGGGTAAATGTATCAAAAGGCGGTTTGTTAAATCGCTGACTTGAGGCATTTTTATGGGTGAGTTTTAAACCGCCTGATGTATTAAATGCAAAATGCTGGTAATCTGTCCAAAAACTGGTGTTCCATTCAGCAAAACGGTCAACATCAATGTCCCAATTTTTAACCTTGACTACATACAAACTGCTGAATGTATAAAGCGACAGTATCACAAACACCACAAAACCGCTAGCAGAACAGCCAAAACAAAAGAGGTGGTTGCGTGAGGCGACATTGCTCAAACTGCTGCTGTATGAACTATCTTGTCATTCATAACATAAGAGGAGGAACCACTGAGTTATGGATTATTGTGGCAGTTATTATTTAATGTTTCGGGGGACAAATTTAATTTATAATTTACTTATAGAGCAATGTTTATTGTTCATTGTATTAAAGAGGCAATATTATTGTATTATTATATTATGCCGGCAAATTGAACATATAATTATATTAAGGAGCAGTTTTACATTGAACCCTTAAACCGTCCTATCGTAAATGAAGCGGTTTGGATCATGGAACCGCCGAGAATTGATGGAGATGTGCAGCGGATTATAACCATCGCAGATAGTGCTGTTTGATACATTTACCCCAACGTGCGCTACATAAAATATAGAAGAAAATAAGCAGAAGTTAAGCATTTATTGTTCAATGAATTTGTTCTATGTGTGGAAATTAGAATACTGCTGATAACACTCAGTATCAAATTTTATTTGAAATTGAGTGCCAATAAAATGAGATTTGAACCTTAATGTGAAAGTATGTATATAATAATGATACCAATCCACTTTTCTATATATAGGTTTTGGGTCTTTAGAAAAAAATATGACGCCATCACATTTGTTGCAACTTCGTCCGGTGGTCAGATCAGGGATAAGATGCAATTATATAAACAGGGAGAACACTTCAGTCCAACAAGTGGTACAGTTTGCAAACTGCTTCCTCAGGGACATGAGGGGTAAAGCAAGTCACAATTTACAGAGCCTGAGATACCATCAAATATGGTTCACGGAGACATGTCAGTTTCCAATTTAGTCAATGTATTAATGGTTTTCTCAAGATTTTAGTACTTCTCCATAATTAGTGTATCTCCATATACCATACAGATGGGGTTCCCTCTATTGGCGGTGGTAATCGGATTACCGATTACCACTATTCCTACAAAAGGGATTCCTACATTCTTTCAGGTAAGTCTGTTCTATTTCATTCGTCTTCTTCTGCCATCGGGTTTTTTATGTAGGAATCCCAGTTGTCGGAATGCTTCTAATCGCTCAACCGTACCCAACCCACTCTATTAGTCCATCCACTATTAAATTATATATGAAAGCTGGAGATCCCCTGAAATCACTTTTGCTGTCAGTAGTAAGACGTTCCATATCTGGAATACGGAAATTAAGTTAGAGAAAACCCCTTAATGTGCTTTTATTTTTTTATTAGACTATATGCTAAGAAAAACAATAATAATAATAGTAATAACAATAATGATCATAATAATAATATATGACAAAAAATAATAAAACACAAGAACACCTTAAATTATTACAGATGTTTAACTAATGTTTAGACTTGCTTTGAACAACAAACAGTAACACCCTTGATAATAAAAATAATATACAAGTGATCTACAAAGTTATAGAAATGGAATCTTCCCAAACAATTCAGATGATTTGGCATTTAGGGAATATACACATCAGTCAGATATTAATAAAGACATTTCATTAAATGTCAGACATCAAATAATAATGCAATTAGTTACATAACTTATCTTATATGAAACCTCACATAACATTCTCTGTGTTACAAGAACTCACCTGATCACTGATTGGAAATGGTTCCTTTATACTTTCATTCCCAAGTCCTGAATCATCAGCATCAATGAGATTATCCACAGGGACATTTTGATTTGGTTTCATGTAACTGAAGTCACTTTCACTGGAGTCCAACGCTACACACACATTGTACGAGTAGGGAAATGGTAACGTTCCATCACTGTACATGGAGAATGTCCTGGGGTCAACTGGAGGATACAGATTTGTACTTAGAGATGCAAATGTTGGTGAGGGCTTTGAACCCTTGCATTTTGATACAGTGACCAACATAACAGTTATAATAAATAACAAGGAAATGAGTGCTACTGCGATCACTAAGTACAACTGTAAATTGGGTTGCGGATCTTCATCTTTCAGTTGATTACTGAGTTTAGGAACCACTTGTTGAAAGTTATCAGCAATAATAAGACTTAACGTGACTGTAGCTGAGAGAGAGGGGTCTCCATTGTCCTTCACCATCACCACAACCTTGTGTTTCAATATATCCTTCTCTTGAAAGACACGTGATGTCCTGATTTCACCCGTGTGCTGACTAATGATAAAGTGAGATGGTTCTGACACATGTATGAAGTGATAAGAGAGCCAGGCATTATGTCCAGAATCTGCGTCCACTGCAACCACCTTAGTTATTAATGATCCTTGTTCAGAGGCAAAAGGGACCATCTCAAACACAGCTGGTCCACCACTTTCTGGTGATGGGTACAGGATTTTTGGAGCATTATCATTCTGATCCACTATACGGATAATTAATGTAACATTGCTGCTCAGAGATGGGGATCCATTGTCTCTAGCAGTTACTTGTATTAGAAACTCCTTGTGCTGCTCATAATCAAATGATCTCTGAGCATAGAGAACTCCAGTCTCTATATTGATGGACAGATAAGAGGACACAGGGAGATCTTCTGTATTACTGCTGAGTAGAGAATAAATAATTTTAGCATTGTCTGCAGTATCAGGATCTGAAGCTTGTATACTGTATATTGAGCCTCCTGGTAAATTGTTCTCTGGTACATAAGTGACATAAGTAGATTTCATGAATATTGGTGGATTGTCATTAACATCTGATATCTCCAGTCTGATGGTTCTTCTGCTGGAAAGTGGGGGAGATCCTCTGTCCATGGCTAAAATTGTGATGTTATAACTAGATACTTTCTCTCTGTCCATAGCACTTGTTGTAACAATTCTGTAGTAACTGTTAGATGATAATAAATTAAAAGGGATTTCTTCTATAATCTGACAGTCAACTTCTCTATTTTCTCCTGAATCCTGATCATGAACTTCAATCAGAGCTATCATTGTACCTGGTGCAGAATCCTCAGGAATAGGACTAGATAATGATGTGATAGATATCTCTGGAATGTTGTCATTTTCATCTATCACTTCTATCAATACTTTACAATGGGCAGCAATGCCACCTCCATCCTTAGCTTGGACAGATAGTTCATAGTTATTTGTTAATTCAAAATCCAAATATCTACTTGTTTTAATTTCCCCATTTGTAGGGTGAATACTAAACACCCCTGTATGATGAAGATCCCCTGAAGTTTTTCTGAAAGAATATGTGATCTCTGCATTTATACCTTCATCTTTGTCTGTTGCATTTAATATAATTACAGTGGAGTTAATTGGAATGTTTTCTTTTAGTGTAACTTTATACATGTCTTGTGTAAATATAGGAGCATTATCATTAGCATCAGTAACAATCACCTTAAATAAAGCAGTTCCAGATCTCACTGGGTTTCCTCCATCAAATGCTGTTAAAATAAATTCATGAATATTTTGTGTCTCTCGATCTAAAGGTTTCTCTAATACAAGTTCTGGAAATATACTCCCATCTGCTCTGGTCTTTTCATTAAGGGTAAAGTACTGATTATCACTGAGCCTGTATGTCTGCACTGAATTAATACCAATATCTGGATCTTCTGCAGTGTCCAAAACAAATGTTGTTCCTGGTGATGTAAGTTCAATAACATCCAAAATGAATTTGTTATGAAAAAAATGTGGATAATTATCATTTATATCCTCAATTTCAACTTTGACATTAAAAATATTAAATGGATATTCAAACACTGCATCAAAGGTTAGGAAGCAGGAAGCTGCTGTCCCACACAGTGTCTCTCTGTCTATCCTGTCCTTAACATATAGATTTCCATTATCTAAATTTGCATAGAAATATTTTTCTGAAACACGTGATACAATTCTCAGTTTTCTAGATGAGAGCTGTTTAATATCTAATCCAATGTCTTTTGCAATATTTGCTATAACAGAGTCTTTTCTCATTTCTTCTACAATGGAATAATGAATCTGACCAGAGACTGAATGACACAGCCAAGAAAATAGGAAGGAAAATATTACTTGCCATCTGATTCCTTTGTATGTCTGTGTATGAGGTTCCATCTTATGCTTCTGAAATCTTCCACAATATGTTCTTTTTCAAAGACCAATGTTTGTAATCCAGTGAAAAGGAAACATACAAAATATTTGCTTGTTTATCTAATCCACTTGTTCAGGAAAATCTGTAAAAATATCCTGTATTCTGTGTAGAGAGAATCCAGAAAATGGCTGTGTGTCTTCCTGCAGATCTGCAGTGTGTGTGAGTGATGAAAATACCAGTGGATCTCCAGTTCTGTATTCTTCTCCTTATTGGTCAAACAGCGGCGCTCTGAGGTGAAAATGTGGAACTGCAATGCTATGAAATTATTTTCTAAGTATCCACTTACAGAATGATTAAAATATTTATTGAATTTCTTTTCTATTGTTTTTGTAAGCATATTTTTAATGGGTCTTATAGTTTTCAAAACTAAGCAAATATCACTGAACTCAACATTATAGATGACAGAATTTCTAATAATTGTGTTTACATCACATTAATAAAAAACCCCAAAATTAAACAGAACTGTTATTTAACAAAACTACATAATAAACTGAATAAAATGCAAAGCAAGATTCTAATTGCAACAAATATTTGTTGGCTTTACAGTTCAAAAGTCAGCACAACAAAACCATTTCACACTCTTCCTAAAAGCCTATTATTCAAGTAGTGCATAGCTTGTCCTAATTATTTGTGTCTGTGGTTGCTCATATGAAGCAGGTCTGTACAGTATATTGAATACTAAAGGGGTGGGTCACTTTCAGTAGCCCTTACCCTGAGTTTAGGCATCATTCAGATAGTACTTGTTAAGAGCCCCTCCCTCCAGTTACCTGTTACCCCTCCTGTTACTTCCAGAGAGCTGCTGGATTAAAATTGTTAAATAAAACCTAAATGCTGCTATAGAGAGCGTCATTGGAGGTATATTTCAATATCTGATTTTATGGCTGTGACCCTCTCCCATCATAAGCAGCACTAAAATATATCATATCTTTCTGAAGTGTCTATTATCAAGCAGAGGTAACTTAGCGGCTATATGAAGATAGCAATTTAGGCCCTGGAATGGTGGCAAGTTCAGATGATTTATAAATCTAAGGTAAAGTGCACTGAAAGCAGACAACAATATTAGAGCATGCTATAGTTCACTTTGTTGCTAATGCTGTATGTTAGAATAACTCAGAATACTTCTGCATGTAAGATACAATGTCTATCAATAGAGGAATATGATGACTGGTTCATGAGAATTCCAGTATGTATCAAGTATATAGTAAGTATCAAAAAGAAGCCGTTAAACACTAAACTTAAACATAATCAGCTACCAGGTTCTACATAGATTGTGATTATATTATTTTTGGCATATGTATTTTGTTTAGACAAAAAAGTTTATTTTTGACCCCATTTGTCCAAAGTATGGCATTTAATGTAATGGTAATGCTTTCTATATATACATAGCTCTCTCACAAGCTTGTGTCCTCCATGTGATACATCTGGAGAACTGGGAGCTGTGAAGGAAGCCGGCCCAGGAGAGAACATAGACTGAGTATGACTATTAGCATAAGACGCGTTATGTGGTCTCCAAGGTGAATGGAGCATGGAGGAACTCTGTTATGCTAAAAATATAAGGTATAAAAAGGGAATAAAAAGGATATAGAGAATCTGGAGATAAATTCTCTTGAACTCTAATCCTTATATAACCTAACAGTCAATATGTTGTTTGCTAAAAAAAAAGCCCTAATTTAACTACTATATATTTCCTGATGGGTTGCATTTGCCCATATACAGTGCTGTCCTGCTAATATTCATATCAATATGGTTGGTAGTTGTGTCAACAAGCCACTGAAAGTATTTACTATTTCATTTAAAAATGATCAGTATGTCTCACTATTCTGCTCTCACAATGCGGAATCTGACAGCTGAATGTAGTTTGGAGACCTCCTGGTGGTGACTTACAATGCAGGACAAGCTAGATTATAAGCACTATAGCTTTAAAACAGATATACAGAAAACAATCAAAATTACAAAAGTAAAACTTTGAAATATTATATAATGAGGCTCTTTGTGAATGTTACAAATGTTTTTTTCATACTGATTCAGCTAAAAATTAAAGCTTACTGTTCCTTTGATTAGATACGTTTATGTAAATGCTGTCGCAATGTTTAACATTAAAATGTGCAATACCCAGCTCCATCTTTATGATATTCATCATTTGCCTGGCAGCTGTATCATGGAACCATTGCAGATGTCCACTATTATCAGAACCATTCTGCTCTCAGAATGTGAGATCTCAGAGATGAGTGGAGTTTGGAGCCCACCTGGAGGTGACTCTCTGAGCAGGAGAACCAGCCAATCACAAAACAGGGTGTGCTAGATTCAACATACAACAGCTTCTAAACACTGCCACAGAAAACAATAGAAAATAAAAAAGTAAAAACACTACAAATATTTATATTATAATGCTCATTATGAAAGTTACAGAAAGTTTATCATAATTGGTTATCTTATAATTTAGGTTTATTCTTCATTGGATTAGAGGAATTTATATAAAAGCTCCAGCTGCTGCTTTCTCTTCCATATATTTTTACAATTAATACAATTGCACAAATAACTATTTAAAGGGTCATTGGTGACAAAATGCATTCAAATAATTATAATAACAAAGTAATAATAATTGAAATAGAAAGTTAAATATAGCAATTTAATGTATATATTTTTTCTTCAATGTGTAATTAGGATTAGTGTCAGTAAGCTATAAGCATAAAACAGGGCTGGCACTGACAACTGTAACCAGACAAACAGGTAAACTCTGCATTGATAGTAAGGTTGATTCAGCTACTAGTCTAAAACATTGTATATTTCCAAATATAACAAACACACTTTAGTGGAAGAAAAGTCTCTTTGTAGAGACTCTTACATACAGTATCAGTCAGCAATGAAGATGTAACTATGCATATTGTAAAATAACTAATATAGATATAACACTATACATTGACGTTTCTTATAAAATGATATATCTCAGCAGAGCAAATACTCACAAGGTGTACTATATAAAATATCGAAGAATACAAACAGAAGTAAATATTTCATTGTTCAATTCATTCATTTTATGTATGGAAATGAAATGCTGCTTCCAACAATCAGTATTGTAAACTTATATGAAATTGAATGCCAATTAAAAAAGGTTTAATGCTTATGTGAAACATGACAATAATACTGATCCCAATTCACTTTTCTAGATGTCGGTCTTGGGGTAATATGTAGTTATATAAACAGGGATCACACTTCATTTCAACAGCTAACTTTATATAATTCAAGATTGAAAAGCCCGGTTATGTATTACCTCCGGAAGTTTATATATTCTTTTGATTGACCAAGTTCCATAATATTTAACATGCATGTTGTATAAAGTGTGGCCATATGAAGAGCTCATGAGAAGTTCACAGCAGGTTGTTTCTAATCTGGAAAGGTACATTTATTTCAATCTTTGGATTCATTGAGACAATATCTACCCAGAGTTATTTATTGGTATGCCTAATGAACATTTGTTTGAATAATTAGTTTGGGAATATTGATTATCGATTTATGCCAGTTATCAATTCATAGATAATTTATAATTAATATTTAAGTATTGATGTTTTTAGGGTGTCAGTTTAACATAAGGATCTACGTTGTTATTCTAGATATACTTTAATTCAACTTTAATAATTTTTGTAGATAAGCACTTTCATTTTTTTTTCATATATATACTTACAAAGGGATCAGTACCCTGTTTTCTTGAAGACTGCATAGGCACTATTTAGAATTCATACTAACCATTAATTAGGGTTTGATTTTCTTTTTATAACTATATAAATTGTGTGGTTTGCAATATGCTTCCTAAGGTACATGTGGGCAAACCAAGTAACACTTTACCAAGCCTGACATACTATCAAATATGGTTCACGAAGACATCAATTTCCAGTTCATTCAATGTATTAAAGGGGTTCTCAAGCTTATAAGAGTTCCTCTCCATAATTAGTGTATCTCCATATATACCATACCGGTGGAACCCCTTCATTAGGACCATCCATCATTAAATATGACAGCTGCAGCGCCCCTGTGATCACTGTTTCTGTCAGCAGTACAGCTAAGTGTTCAGTCTCAGAAGAAGTTCAATATCTGGAATCCGGATATGTAGGATAATAATGTGCTTTCATTTATTATTAGACATTATTATAATAAATGAATAATAACAACAAGAACAACAACAACAGCAACAGCAACAACAACAACAATAATAATAATAATAATACATACTACAGCTATGAAAACAGAAAACAAAAAGAACACTGTAGATTGTTACAGATGTTTAGATGGTTAATACCATTTATATAAAACATTATACAAGTGAACTACCAGATTATATAATTGTCATCTTACCAAACAATTCAGATCATTTGAATTTAGGGAACATTCACGTCAGTCAGATACTAATAGACACATTTCATTAGAGGTCAAACTTCTGATATTAAATAATAAAGCAAATAGTTACATTATCTATCATATATGAAAACTCACATAACATTCTCTAGGTTCCAAAAACTCACCTGATCACTGATTGGAAATGTTTCTTTTAAACTTTCATTCCCAAGTCCTGAATCATCGGCATCAATGAGATTATCCACAGGGACATTTTGATTTGGTTTCATGTAACTGAAGTCACTTTCACTGGAATCCAAAGCTACACACACATTGTACGAGTAGGGAAATGGTAAAGTCCCATCGCTGTACATGGAGAATGTCCTGGGGTCAACTGGAGGATACAGATTGGTGCTTAGAGATGCAAAGGTTGGTGAGGGTTTTGAACCCTTGCATTTTGATATAATGACCAACATGACAGTTATAATAAATAACAAGGAAATGAGTGCTACTGCGATCACTAAATACAACTGCAGATTGGATTGTTGTTCTTCATCTTTCAGTTGATTACTGAGTTTAGGAACCACTTGTTGAAAGCTATCAGCAATAATAAGACTTAAGGTGACTGTAGCTGAGAGAGAGGGGTCTCCATTGTCCTTCACCAGCACCACAACCTTGTGTTTCAATATATCCTTCTCTTGAAAGACACGTGATGTCCTGATTTCACCCGTGTGCTGACTAATGATAAAGTGAGATGGTTCTGACACATGTATGAAGTGATAAGAGAGCCAGGCATTATGTCCAGAGTCTGCGTCCACTGCAACCACCTTAGTTATTAATGATCCTTGTTCAGAGGCAAAAGGAACCATCTCAAACACAGCTGGTCCACCACTTTCTGGGGATGGGTACAGGATTTTTGGAGCATTATCATTCTGATCCACTATACGGATAATTAATGTAACATTGCTGCTCAGAGATGGGGATCCATTGTCTCTAGCAGTTACTTGTATTAGAAACTCCTTGTGCTGCTCATAATCAAATGATCTCTGAGCATAGAGAACTCCAGTCTCTATATTGATGGACAGATAAGAGGACACTGAGAGATCTTCTCTATTTGTGTTGAATATTGAATAAATAATTTTAGCATTGTCTCCAGTATCAGGGTCTGAAGCTTGTATACTGTATATTGAGCCTCCTGGTAAATTGTTCTCTGGTACATAAGTAACATAAGTAGATTTCATAAATATTGGTGGATTGTCATTAACATCTGATATCTCCAGTCTGATGGTTCTTCTGCTGGAAAGTGGTGGAGATCCTCTGTCAGTAGATAATATTGTGATGTTATAACGAGATACTTTCTCTCTGTCCATAGCACTTGTTGTAACAATTCTGTAGTAACTGTTAGAGGATAATAAATTAAATGGGATTTCTCCTATAATTTGACAGTCAACTTCTCCATTTTCTCCTGAATCCTGATCATGAAGTTCAATCAGAGCTATCATTGTACCTGGTGCAGAATCCTCAGGAATAGGACTAGATAATGATGTGATAGATATCTCAGGAACATTGTCATTTTCATCTATCACTTCTATCAATACTTTACAATGGACAATAAGGCCACCTCCATCCTTAGCTTGGACAGATAGTTCATAACTTTTAGTCATTTCAAAATCCAAATATCTATTTGTTTTAATTTCACCATTTGTAGGGTGAATACTAAACATCCCTGTATGATGGTCTCCTGAAATTTTGCTGATAGAATATGTGATCTCTGCATTTACACCTTCATCTTTGTCAGTTGCATTTAATATGATTACAGTGGAGTTAATAGGAATATTTTCTTTTAGTGTAACTTTATACATGTCTTGTGTAAATATAGGAGGATTATCATTAGCATCTGTAACAATCACCTTAACTAAAGCAGTTCCAGATTTCACTGGGTTTCCTCCATCAAATGCTGTTAAAATTAATTCATAAATTTTTTGTATCTCTCGATCTAAAGGTTTCTCTAACACGAGTTCTGGAAATATACTCCCATCTGCTCTGGTCTTTTCATTAAGTGTAAAGTACTGATTGTCACTGAGCCTGTATGTCTGTACTGAATTACTACCAATATCTGGATCTTCTGCACTTTCCAAAACAAATCTTGCTCCTGGTGATGTAAATTCAATAACTTCCAAAGTAATTTTGTTATGAACAAAATGTGGATAATTATCATTTATATCCTGAATTTCAACTTTGACATTAAAAATATTAAAGGGATTTTCAACCACAGCATCAAAGGTTAGGAAGCAGGTAGCTGCTGTCCCACACAGTGTCTCTCTGTCTATCCTGTCCTTAACATATAGATTTCCATTATCTACATTTACATAGAAATATTTCTCTGATACACGTGATACAATTCTCATTTTTCTAGATGAGAGCTGTTTAATATCTAATCCAAGGTCTTTTGCAATATTTGCTATAACAGAGTCTTTTCTCATTTCTTCTACAATAGAATAATGAATCTGACCAGAGACTGAATGACACAGCCAAGAAAATAAGAAGGAAAATATTACTTGCCATCTGATTCCTTTGTATGTCTGTGTATGAGGTTTCATCTTATGCTTCTGAAATATTCCACAAAATGTGCTTTTCAAAGACCAGTATTTGTTATCCAGTGGAAAGGAAACATACAAAATATTTGCTTGTTTATCTAATCCACTTGTTCAGGAGAATCTGTAAAAATATCCTGTATTCTGTGTAGAGAGAATCCAGAAAATGGCTGTGTGTCTTCCTGCAGATCTGCAGTGTGTGTGAGTGATGAAAATACCAGTGGATCTCCAGTTCTGTATTCTTCTCCTTATTGGTCAAACAGCGGCGCTCTGAGGTGAAATTGTGGAACTGCAATGCTATGAAATTATTTTCAAAGTATTCAGTTGCAGAATGATTAAAATATTGAATTTCTTTTCAATTGTTTTTGTAAGCATATTTTTACTGGGTTTTATATTTTTCAATACTAAACAAATATCACTGAACTCAACATTATAGATTACAGAATTTCTAATAATTGTGTTTAGATAAGATTAAAAAAAAAAAACAAAATAAAACAGAACTGTTATTTAACAAAACTTCATAATAAACTCAATAAATTGCAAAGCAAAAATCTAATTGCAACAAATTTTTGTTGGCTTTACAGTCCAAAAGTAGGAGGCAGCTCAACAAAACCGTTTCATACTCTTCCTAGAACCCTATTATTCAAGTAGTGCATGGCTTGTCCTAATTATTTGTGTCTGTGATTGCTCATATGATGCGCAGGTCTGTACTATATATAGAATACTAAAGGGGTTCGTTACTTTCAGTAGCCCTTACCCTGAGTTTAGGCATCATTCAGATTGTGCTTCTTAAGAGCCCCTCTCTCCTGTTACCTGTTACCCCTCCTGTTACTTCCAGAGAGCTGCTGGGCTAAAATTGTTAAATAAAACCTAAATGCTGCTATAGAGAGCGTCGTTGGAGGTATATTTCAGTATCTGATTTTATGGCTGTGACCCTCTCCCATCATAAGCAGCACTAAAATATATAATATGTTTCCAAAGTGTCTATTATCAAGCAGAGGTAACTTAGCGGCTATATGTAGATAGCAATATAGGCCCTGGAATGGTGGCAAGTTCAGATGATTTCTAAATCTAAGGTAAAGTGCACTGAAAGCAGACAACAATATTAGAACATGCTATAGTTCACTTTGTTGCTAATGCTGCATGTTAGAATAACACAGAATACTACAGCATGTAAGACACAATGTCTATCAATAGAGGAATATGATGACTGGTTCATAAGAATTCCAGTATGTATCAAGTATATAGTAAGTATCAAAGAGAAGCCGTTAAACACTAAACTTAAACAGAATCAGCCACCAGGTTCTACATAGATTGTGATTACATTATTTTTGGCATATGTATTTTGCTTAGACAAAAAAGATCATTTTTACCCCATTTGTCCAAAGTATGACATTAAATGTAATCCTTTCTATATATTCAAAGCTCTCTCACAAGCTTGTGTCCTCCATGTGATACAGCTGGAGAACTGTGAGCTGTTAAGGAAGCTGGCCCAGGAGAGAACATGGACTGAGTATGACTATCAGCATAAGGAGTGTTATGTGGTCTCCCAGGTGAATGGAGCATGGAGGAACTCTGTTATCCTAAAAATATAGGGTATAAAAAGAAAAAAAAGTAAATAGAGAATCTGGAGCTAGATTCTCTTGTACTATAGCCCTAATATAACTATGCAGTCAATATGTTATTTATTAAGAAAAGGCCTAATTCAGCTATGTATCTATTTCCTGATGGGTTGCATATGCCCATATACAGTGCTGTCTTGGTAATAGATCAGTATGTCTCACCATTCTGTTCTCACAATGCAGTAATCTGACAGCTGAAAGTAGCTTGGAGACCTCCTGGAGGTGATTTACAATGCAGGACAAGCTAGATTATAAGCACTATAGCTCCAAAACAGATATACAGAAAACATTACAAAAGAAAAAGTTTGAAATATTATATAATGAGGCTCTTTGTGAATGTTAAAAATGTTTTTTTTTTTACTGGTTCAATTAGTAATTAAGGCTTACTGTTCCTTTGATTAGATACACTCATAAACGTATAAATGATATAAACGTGGACAGCATGTTTAACATTAAAATGTGCAATACCCAGCTCCATGTTCATGATATTCATCATTTGCCTGGCAGCTGTATCATGGAACCATTGCAGATGTCCACTATTATCAGAACCATTCTGCTCTCAGAATGTGAGATCTCAGAGATTAGTGGGGTTTGGAGACCACCTGGAGGTGACTCTCTGAGCAGGAGAATCAGCCAATCACAATACAGGGTGTACTAGATTCAACATACAACAGCATCTAAACACAGCTACAGAAAACAATATAAAATAAAATAAAAAAGTAAAAACACTGACATACTTATATTATGTAGCTCTTTATAACTGTTACAAAAAGTTTATCATATTTGGTTAACTTATAATTTAAGTTTATTCTTCATTGGATTAGAGGAATTTATATAAAAGATCCAGCTGCTGCTTTTATCTTACATTATTTTTTTTACCATTAATACAACTGAACAAATAACTATGTAAAGAGTCATGCAAAATGCATTAAGATAATTATAATTAGAAAATAACAATAATTGAAATACAAAGTTAAACATTGCAAATTAATGTATATAATTGTTCTCCAATGTGTAATTAGGATTAGACAAGTGTCAGTAAGCTATAAGCATACAACAAGGTTGACAAACCTGGAACCAGTATTATAAGGCCACTGATTTTTAATGGGTCACTAATTCTCATTAATATTAAGAATCCAAAAGTATAAAAAAATCTCTGTTCAACATACAACTGTAATATGTCTGAAAATTTGCAGCTAAACTCTACATTGATAGTAAGGTTGATTCAGCTACTAGTCTAAAACAATGTACAGGGTGATTCAAAAGTCGCAGTACACCCTTTTATTTCAAAAACTCTACAGGAAATTGGGAAACCTGAATACTCCAGTAAGGTATGGGTGACGTGGTCTATCTTTTACGGTATGTACCAAACATGGGTGTCATCTTGAAATTGGCCAATCGGCCCAATTCCTGTAGAGTTTTTGAAATAAAAGGGTGTACTGCGACTTTTGAATCAACCTGTATATTTCCAAATATAACAAATACGCTTTAGAGAAAAGAAAAGTCTCTTTGTAGAGACTCTTACATGCAATATTAGTCAGCAATGACGATGTTACTATGGATACTGTAAAACAACTAATATAGATGTAACACTATACATTAAAGATTGCTATAAAATTATATATTTCAGCAGAGCAAATACTCACAAAGTTTACTACACAAAATGTAGAAGAATACAAACAGAAGCTAATCTTACATTAGTCAATGAATTAATTTGATGTGTGGAAACAAGAGCGCTCCTTTCAAGTATCAGTATCATAAATTTATTTTAAGTTGAATGGAAATTAAAAGAGGTTCAATCCTGACCATTAAAGCACATCAATAATGTTAATTTGATGTGTGGAAACAAGAGCGCTCCTTTCAAGTATCAGTATCGTAAATTTATTTTAAGTTGAATGGAAATTAAAAGAGGTTCAATCCTGACCATTAAAGCACATCAATAATGATACTAGTTCACTTTTCTAGATATAAGTTTTGGGTCTTTAAAAAAATATAACACTTTCACATTTATTTAAAAACTTTGTCCAGTTGTCACACCTGGGGTAAGATGAAATTCTATAAACAGGGAGCACATTTGTGTCCTTCCTCGGGTACATGTGGATAAAGTAAATAACATTTTAGGGAGCCGGACATACTATCAAATATGGTTCATAAAAACAGATAGTTCTCATGCTTATAATAATTCCTCTCCAGAATTATTGTATCTCCATATACTGTATACCATACAGATGGGGCCCTCCATTAGGACCTCCACCATTAAATTAAATATGACCACTGCAGAACCCCTAAAATCAATGTTGCTGTCAGCAGTACAGCTAAGTGTTCAGTCTGCAAGACGTTCCATATCTGGGATGTGAAAATGGAGGATAATAACTTTCATTTATTATTAGACCCTAAGCTAATAAAATGTATGAAACTATTATGATGATAATCATCATCATCATCATCATCAATACTACATTTAGATAAATAAAAATGACAACAACACTGTACATTATTACAGATGTTTAGCCAATGTTTAGACTTGTTTTGAACAATTAATAGTAACACCATTGATATAAAACATTATACAAGTAAATTAGCAAGTAATATAATTGGCATGTTACTAAAAAATTCAGATCATTTGACATTTAGGGATAATTTATATCAGTCAGACACTAATCTACACATTTCATTACATTATTTATCTTATATGAAACCTCACATAACATTCTCTAGGTTACAAAAACTCACCTGATCACCAGTTGGAAATGTTTCTTTTAAACTTTCATTCCCAAGTCCTGAATCATCAGCATCAATGAGATTATCCACAGGGACATTCTGATTTGGTTTCATGTAACTAAAGTCACTTTCACTGGAATCCAAAGCTACACACACATTGTATGAGTAGGGGAATGGTAAAGTCCCATCGCTGTACATGGAGAATGTCCTGGGGTCAACTGGAGGATACAGATTGGTACTTAGAGATGCAAAGGTTGGTGAGGGTTTTGAACCCTTGCATTTTGATATAATGACCAACATAACAGTTACAATAAATAACAAGGAAATTAGCGCAAGCGCAATCACTAAGTACAACTGTAAATTGTATTGTGGATCTTCATCTTTGAGTTGATTACTGAGTTTAGGAACCACCTGTTGGAAATTATCTGCAACAACAAGACTTAAGGTGACTGTAGCTGAGAGAGAGGGGTCTCCATTGTCCTTCACCATCACCACAACCTTGTGTTTCAATATATCCTTCTCTTGAAAGACACGTGATGTCCTGATTTCACCCGTGTGCTGACTAATGATAAAGTGAGATGGTTCTGACACATGTATGAAGTGATAAGAGAGCCAGGCATTATGTCCAGAGTCTGCGTCCACTGCAACCACCTTAGTTATTAATGATCCTTGTTCAGAGGCAAAAGGGACCATCTCAAACACAGCTGGTCCACCACTTTCTGGTGATGGGTACAGGATTTTTGGTGCATTATCATTCTGATCCACTATACGGATAATTAATGTAACATTGCTGTTCAGAGATGGGGATCCATTGTCTTTAGCAATTACTTGTATTAGAAACTCTTTGTGCTGCTCATAATCAAATGATCTCTGAGCATAGAGAACTCCAGTCTCTATATTAATGGACAGATAAGAGGACACTGGGAGATCTTTTGTATTACTGCTGAATATTGAATAAATAATTTTAGCATTGTGTCCAGTATCAGGATCTGAAGCTTGTATACTGTATATTGAGGCTCCTGGTAAGTTGTTCTCTGGTACATAAGCAACATAAGTAGATTTCATAAATATTGGTGGATTGTCATTGACATCTGATATCTCCAGTCTGATGGTTCTTCGGCTGGAAAGTGGGGGAGATCCTCTGTCAGTAGATAATATTGTGATGTTATAACTAGATATTTTCTCTCTGTCCATATCGCTTGTTGTAACAATTCTGTAGTAACTGTTAGAGGATAATAAATTAAATGGGATTTTTTCTATTATTTGACAGTCAACTTCTCCATTTTCTCCTGAATCCTGATCATGAACTTCAACCAGAGCTATCATTGTACCTGGTGCAGAATCCTCAGGAATAGGACTAGATAATGATGTGATAGATATCTCAGGAACATTGTCATTTTGATCTATTACTTCTATTAATACTTTACAATGAGCAACATGGCCACCTCCATCCTTTGCTTGGACAGATAGTTCATAATTCTTTGTTATTTCAAAATCCAAATATCTATTTGTTTTAATTTCCCCATTAGTAGGGTGAATACTAAACATCCCTGTATGATGAATATCCCCTGATGTTCTACTGAAGGAATATGTGATCTCTGCATTTACACCTTCATCTTTATCAGTTGCATTTAACACAATTACAGTGGAGTTAATTTGAATATTTTCTTTTAAGATGACTTTATACATGTCTTGTGTAAATATAGGAGCATTGTCATTAGCATCAATAACAATCACCTTAACTAAAGCAGTTCCAGATTTCTCTGGGTTTCCTCCATCCAATGCTGTTAAAATTAATTCATGAATATTTTGTGTCTCTCGATCTAAAGGTTTCTCTAATACAAGTTCTGGAAATATACTCCCATCTGCTCTGGTCTCCACAATAAGTGTAAAGTACTGATTGTCACTGAGCCTGTATGTCTGCACTGAATTAATACCAATATCTGAATCTTCTGCATTTTGTAAAACAAATCTTGCTCCTGGTGATGTAAATTCAATAACTTCCAATGTTATTTTGTTATGAAAAAAATGTGGATAATTATCATTTATATCCTGAATTTCAACTTTGACATTAAACATATTAAATGGATTTTCAACCACTGCATCAAAGGTTAGGAAGCAGGTAGCTGCTGTCCCACACAGTGTCTCTCTATCTATCCTGTCCTTAACATATAGATTTCCATTATCTAAATTTACATAAAAATATTTCTCTGATACACGAGATACAATTCTCAGTTTTCTAGATGACAGCTGTTTAATATCTAATCCAATGTCTTTTGCAATATTTGCTATAACAGAGTCTTTTCTCATTTCTTCTACAATGGAATAATGAATCTGACCAGAGACTGAATGACACAGCCAAGAAAATAAGAAGGAAAATATTACTTGCCATCTGATTCCTTTGTATGTCTGTGTATGAGGTTCCATCTTATGCTTCTGAAATCTTCCACAAAATATCCTTTTTCAAGAATAATATTTGTAATCCAGTGGATAGGACATATAGAAAAGGTTTGCTTGCTTTTCCTTATCCACTTGTTAAGGAGAATCTGTTAAAATATTCTTTCATCTGTGAAAAGAGAATCCAGAAAATGGCTGTGTGTCTTCCTGCAGATCTGCAGTGTGTGTGAGTAATGAAAATACCAGTGGATCTCCAGTTTTGTATTCTTCTCCTTATTGGTCAAACAGCGGCGCTCTGAGGTGAAAATGTGGAACTGCAATGCTATGAATTTTTTTTCTACGTATTAGAATTATTGAAATATTTAGTGAATTTCTTCTCTGTTTTTATAAGCATATTTTTACTGAGTTTTATGTTATTCAATAGTAAGCAAATATCAGTGAACTCAGCATTATAGATTACAGAATTTCAAATAATTGTGTTTACATAATATTCATAAGGAAAAACGTAAAAGAAAACTGTTGTTTATCAAAACTACATAATAAACTGAATAAAATGCAAAGCAAGATTCTAATTGCAACAAGTAGTTTTTGTTGGATTTACAGTCCAAAAGTAGGAGTGTAACACAACAAAGCTCTCACCTTTCATATTCTTTCTAAAAGTCTATTATTCAAATAGTACATGGCTTGTCCTATTTTTTGTGTGGCTGTGGTTGTTCATTTTAAGCAGTTCCATACAGTCTATGGAATATTAAAGGGGTGGGTCACTTTCAGTAGTCTTTACCCTGAAGTTAGGCATCCATTCAGGTTGCCTGTAGTGCATCATATATATGGGTATGTGATTCATAATCAGATTGTAGATTTGGATCTTTCCTATATACTAATTTTGGTTTAGATCGTTATATGTCTATCAATATGTTGTCCTTCATTAATACATGCCAATGCTTATTAACAATTTTATTAATTCTTCCTGCTGATGAGAATAATTAAATGAAATAGGATATTCAGGCTGTTTAAGTCTCTTGACAGTTTTTAGGTGAGTAAGAGAGATAGGGAAGAGGTATCAGATCCATCTGACTAGGAATCACATACCCATATATAATGACGGGAGAACAGGGCTAGAAATTAACATGAAAAAGGGTTTCTATCACTACACCAAGGGGTAAATGTATCAAGCTGAGAGTTTTCCGGTGGGTTTGAAAAGTGGAGATGTTGACTATAGCAACCAATCAGATTCTTGCTGTCATTTTGTAGAATGTACTAAATAAATGATAGCTAGAATCTGATTGGTTTTTCAAACCCACCGGGAAACTCTCTGCTTGATACATTTACCCCTAAATCTACTAATTGTACAATGTTAGGGTACAAATCTACTAAATCCATTGATAACTTTAAGTCTCATCAATCGGGTGAACAGCATTCCATCAAAACACTATTGACATGCGACAGTCAGGACATCATTTACTTACTTGAA
This sequence comes from Mixophyes fleayi, assembly GCF_038048845.1. Classification (NCBI taxonomy): domain Eukaryota; kingdom Metazoa; phylum Chordata; class Amphibia; order Anura; family Limnodynastidae; genus Mixophyes; species Mixophyes fleayi. The sequence continues at coordinate 302,767,277 of NC_134405.1, read as the reverse complement.
TGTCCTTGTAAGTTACAATACATCAGACGAACAATAAGGAAACTCAAGATGTGAATTGGGGAACACATTAAAAATATAAGAAATGGATTCGCCTTATATAGCTATCTAAGCATTTTGCAGAGGAACAGGACTGTTACCCAAAGTGATTGAAGTTTGTAGACATCAGGACAGTGAAGAAGAATTGGAGAGGGGGGAGTTTTTGAAGAAAATAAATAAGGAAGAGATAGCATAGATATTTAACATGAAAACACTACACCCTATAGGGCTTAATATAGATTTCGATGTGAAGCAGTCATTAGGAAAAAAGTAACATGCAACATCAGCAGAGTGCTAAACAAGTAGCAACCTTTGACATTGTAATCGAGGAAGGGGTAGTATCTATCTATGGGACTACAGTTTATAACACATTATGCTGATAAATCTGAGTTTGTACCTTTGATTATCATATACAGTCGTCTAATCCATACACAGGGGTCTGGTTAAGAGTTTACCATACATACAGAAGCCCTACCTGTGTTAGGGTAGGTACAGAATAGAACTAGTTGCAATATAGGAAACCCTTCTGCTCAGAACAGTATTCATCTGCAGACGTATACATGCTATTATGTCAGATCACCCACATTTTTCGTCAGAAAGCAGCAATATACTTTATATGGAACCGACGACTAAGAATGGAGAGAGTAGACTTAGTTTATTAAATGTGCCTAGTATAGTCATTATACAAACTTACATTCCAATTAGGTATATGAGCTGACTATGAGTTAAACATGAGGCGACCCATGCACAGCTGAGACAGATAAGAGTTAATTAATGTGGGTGTTGTCCTGCAGTTGAATACACAGTTATGGAGAGTATACATGTTACATGCACAGACTGCAATACATCTCCTTGAGAAAGTCCTGTTAATAGGATGAAACACGTTGGTGGATATAATTCACTATTCCCTATAAGGGTTAACGATCAGCATTGCAATTGGTACTTAGATATGTTCTGTGGCCACAGCAGGACTTAAATATCATTTTCAAATTAAATAAATATACCATACGGGTTAAAATCATCTAGTGGGCACCTGACATTCCCGGGTATGTGGGAGTGAGAACAAGGCTGCAATCACTCAGGGAGCCCGACGGAACTCATAAGATGACTGGCTGTACAGAACAGCTTCATCCACCCTATCAGCAGGGACAGCTAGAGAACGGGGTCCCATCCATTCAGCTGCACAGCGTCAATCCTACCATTAACATAGACATCTTGAGGTAATTTCACCACCCCATAAACAGATGCTAACATGATGTGATAGAGTGTACTGAGTTATCACTGCAGAGCTTGGATAAGAAGGTGAATGGTAGCAACATATATACAAATCTGAAGAGCAAGGAGCTTACAAAGAATCATACAGGTGTTGGGGCTATTATGGACACTCATGTTATAGAGTCATTATGCAATATGATGTAGCACTTACCCTTGTGTATCAAACCATTGTCACATAGATTGTGAGCTTGCGAGCAGGACCTTCTTACCTCTACTTATGTGTGTATTACCCAGTATTGTTTTATTACTGTTTGTTCCCAATTGTAAACCATTACGGAATTTGCTGACGCTATATAAATAAATGTTGATGATGATGATGATGATGATCAGTCAGTCCGGTTATAACATATCCTTCTCCTCACTCTAGATTGATCATCTGGAGAAGGCAGGAGCTGGGCATGTTCAGAGAAGCACTGTTGTATTTGGTAGATAATATACTCCTTATTTCATGGAATGATACTATTGTACTTCTAACTCCTCATTAAAACAGGTATATTTTAATATCCTCATTGTGAAAAATAACCATAAACATTATTACAGTTATAGGGGTGCTGGGCGCTGAGTATATGAAAACAGCCATTGTGCCTTAGAAGAGAACCATTAGGGGGTTGCTTTTGTGCCAAGAAGCATGTAGACCTGCCATGTGGAGAGTGCACTTATATATTGTACTAAGTGTTCAGTCTCGCAAGACATTCCATACCTGGAAGGCGGAAATGAAGGAGGACCTCTTTAATGTGCTTTAATTTATTATTAAAATATATGCTAATAAGAACTATAAAACTATTATGATAATGAATAATAATAGCAATAATAATAATAATAATAATAATAATAATAATAATAATAAATACTACAACTTGATAAATAACAAAAAAAACCACTGTAGATTATTTCAGATGTTTAGCTAATGTTTAGCCTTCTTCTGAACAGTAAAACCATTGATATAAAACATTATACAATACACTACCAAGTGATATAACTGTCAACTTATCATACAATTCAGATCATTTGGCATTTAGGGAAAATTCACATCAGTCAGATACTAATAGACACATTTCATTAAATGTCAAGAATTCTGACATCACATAAAAATGCAAATAGTTACAATATCTATCTTATATGAATCTCACATAACATTCTCTAGGTTACAAAAACTCACCTGATCACTGATTGGAAATGTTTCTTTTAAACTTTCATTCCCAAGTCCTGAATCATCAGCATCAATGAGATTATCCACAGGGACATTTTGATTTGGTTTCATGTAACTGAAGTCACTTTCGCTGGAATCCAAAGCTACACACACATTGTACGAGTAGGGAAATGGTAACGTTCCATCACTGTACATGGAGAATGTCCTGGGGTCAACTGGAGGATACAGATTTGTACTTAAAGATGCAAAGGTTGGTGAGGGTTTTGAACCCTTGCATTTTGATATAATGACCAACATAACAGTTACAATAAATAAAAAGGATATAAGCACAAGTGCGATCACTAAGTACAACTGTAAATTGTATTGAGGATCTTCATCTTTGAGTTGATTACTGAGTTTAGGAACCACTTGTTGGAAATTATCTGAAACAACGAGACTTAAGGTGACTGTAGCTGAGAGAGAGGGGTCTCCATTGTCCTTCACCATCACCACAACCTTGTGCTTCAATATATCCTTCTCTTGAAAGACACGTGATGTCCTGATTTCACCCGTGTGCTGACTAATGATAAAGTGAGATGGTTCTGACACATGTATGAAGTGATAAGAGAGCCAGGCATTATGTCCAGAGTCTGCGTCCACTGCAACCACCTTAGTTATTAATGATCCTTGTTCAGAGGCAAAAGGAACCATCTCAAATACAGCTGGTCCACCACTTTCTGGTGATGGGTACAGGATTTTGGGAGAATTATCATTCTGATCCACTATACGGATAATTAATGTAACATTACTGCTCAGAGATGGGGATCCATTGTCTCTAGCAGTTACTTGTATTAGAAACTCCTTGTGCTGCTCATAATCAAATGATCTCTGAGCATAGAGAACTCCAGTCTCTATATTGATGGACAGATAAGAGGACACTGGGAGATCTTCTGTATTACTGCTGAATATTGAATAAATAATTTTAGCATTGTCTCCAATATCAGGATCTGATGCTTGTATACTGTATATTGAGGCTCCTGGTAAGTTGTTCTCTGGTACATAAGCAACATAAGTAGATTTCATAAATATTGGGGGATTGTCATTAACATCTGATATCTCCAGTCTGATGGTTCTACTGCTGGAAAGTGGGGAAGATCCTCTGTCAGTAGCTAAAATTGTGATGTTATAATCAGATACTTTCTCTCTGTCCATAACACTTGTTGTAACAATTCTGTAATAACTGTTAGATGATAGTAAATTAAAAGGGATTTCTTCTATAATTTGACAGTCAACTTCTCTATTTTCTCCTGAATCCCGATCATGAACTTCAATCAGAGCTATCATTGTACCTGGTGCAGAATCCTCAGGAATAGGACTAGATAATGATGTGATAGATATCTCAGGAACATTGTCATTGTCATCTATCACTTCTATCAATACTTTACAATGAGCAACTTGGCCACCTCCATCCTTAGCTTGGACAGATAGTTCATAACTTTTTGTCATTTCAAAATCCAAATATCTATTTGTTTTAATTTCACCATTTATAGGGTGAATACTAAACATCCCTGTATGATGAAGGTCTCCTGAAATTTTGCTGATAGAATATGTGATCTCTGCATTTATACCTTCATCTTTGTCAGTTGCATTTAATACAATTACAGTGGAGTTAACTGGAATATTTTCTTTTAGTGTAACTTTATACATGTCTTGTGTAAATATAGGAGGATTATCATTAGCATCTGTAACAATCACCTTAGCTAAAGCAGTTCCAGATTTCACTGGGTTTCCTCCATCTAATGCTGTTAAAATTAATTCATGAATATTTTGTGTCTCTCGATCTAAAGGTTTCTCTAATACAAGTTCAGGAAATATACTCCCATCTGCTCTGGTCTTTTCATTAAGTGTAAAGTACTGATTGTCACTGAGCCTGTATGTCTGCACTGAATTAATACCAATATCTGGATCTTCTGCAGTTTCCAAAACAAATCTTGTGCCTGGTGATGTAAATTCAATAACTTCCACAGTAATTTTGTTATGAACAAAATGTGGATAATTATCATTTATATCCTGAATTTCAACTGTGACACTAAACATATTAAAGGGATTTTCAACCACAGCATCAAAGGTTAGGAAGCAGGTAGCTGCTGTCCCACACAGTGTCTCTCTGTCTATCCTGTCCTTAACATATAGATTTCCATTATCTAGATTTACATAGAAATATTTCTCTGATACACGTGATACAATTCTCAGTTTTCTAGATGAGAGCTGTTTAATATCTAATCCAATGTCTTTTGCAATATCTGCTATAACAGAGTCTTTTCTCATTTCTTCTACAATGGAATAATGAATCTGACCAGAGACTGAATGACACAGCCAAGAAAATAAGAAGGAAAATATTACTTGCCATCTGATTCCTTTGTATGTCTGTGTATGAGGTTTCATCTTATGCTTCTGAAATCTTCAACAAAATATTCTTTTTCAAGATTAATATTTGTAATCCACTGGATAGGACATATAGAAAAGGTTTGCTTGTTTTTCCTAATCCACTTGTTCAGGAGAATATGTTAAAATATCCTTTCATCTGTGTAAAGAGAATCCAGAAAATGGCTGTGTGTCTTCCTGCAGATCTGCAGTGTGTGTGAGTGATGAAAATACCAGTGGATCTCCAGTTCTGTATTCTTCTCCTTATTGGTTAAACAGCGGCGCTCTGAGGTGAAAATGTGGAACTGCAATACTGTGGAATTATTTTCTACGTATGAGAATTATTAAAATATTTAAACATTTTCTTCTCAATTTGTTTATATAAGCATATTTAACTGGGTTTTATATTTTTCAATACTTAGCAACTATCAGTGAACTCAGCATTATAGATTGCAGAATTTCTAATAATTGTGTTTACATAACATTCATAAGAAAACAAAATAAAAGAGAATTGTTTATCAAAACTACATAATAAACTGAATAAAATGCGTAGCACGATTCTAATTGCAACAAATAGTTTTTGTTGGATGTACAGTCCAAAAGTAGGAGTGTAACACAACAAAGCTTTCACCTTTCATATCCTTTCTACAAGTCTATTATTCAAGTCAGGGCTGCCACCAGAAATTGCGGGGTCCAGTTCAAATGTAACAGAAGGGCCCCCTTCTTCCTTCTCTCACCCCACCTTCATTTTTAAATTATTTTCTACCCAATATTTTCCTACCCAATATTCTCTACAGTCACCCTCCCATTCCGGTGCCATCTAAGCCCTGCAGTAGTTTACTTACCTCTCTGTGTCTTGCTGTCTCTTTTCTGCTCCTCTCTATTAACTGTGCTGTGACATTATTAATTAGTCTCTGCCCAGGAGCCAGGCACCTGGGTGGCTGGGACTGGAGCAAATAGCGTCATCTGTGGGGCCCCGACATCATGGGAGCATGCTCCCTACAAAGGGGCCTACTGCCGCATCCTTATTTACATGCAAAGGTCTCTTCCCCCACCACCTCTCATATCTCAGGCGCAGCTGCTGCCTAGAAATGGTGCCCGCTAGCTCACTTAAATCACTGTGGAGACCCCCCGCCCCTAATACATTTATTTTGCCCAGGGCTGGTGGGGCCCCACTCTGCTGTACTCCCTGTACTGCCCTCATGGCGGCCCTGATTCAAGTAGTGCATGGCTTGTCCTAATTATTTGTGGCTGTGGTTGCTCATATGAAGCAGGTCTGTACAGTATATAGAATACTAAAGGGGGAGGTCACTTTCAGTAGCCCTTACCCTGAGTTTAGGCATCATTCAGATAGTGCTTCTTAAGAGCCCCTCCCTCCTGTTACCTGTTACCCCTCCTGTTACTTTCAGAGAGCTGCAGGGTTAAAATTGGTAAATAAAACCTAAACGCTGCTATAGAGGGAGGCGTTGGAGGTATATTTCAGTATCTGATTTTATGGCTGTGACCCTCTCATCATAAGCAGCATTAAAATATATAATATCTTTCCCAAGTGTCTATTATCAAGCAGAGGTAACTTAGCGGCTATATGAAGATAGCAATATAGGCCCTGGAATGGTGGCAAGTTCAGATGATTTCTAAATCTAAGGTAAAGTGCACTGAAAGCGGACAACAATATTAGTTGATGCTATAGTTCACTTTGTTGCTAATGCTGCATGTTAGCATAACTCAGAATACATCAGTATGTGAGACACAGTGTCTATCAATAGAGGGATATGATGTCTGGTTAATGAGAATTTCAGTATGTATCAAGTATATAGTAAGTATCAAAGAGAAGCTGTAAGAACAATACACTTAAAGAAAAACAGCCACCAGGTTCTATATAGATTTTGATTACTTCAGTACTTTATTATTGGCATATGCACTCTGTATATAGATAAAAGAAATTTAGTTTTGAGACCATTTGTCCGAAGTATGCCATGTAATATAATAAACTCTATAGAGGCATAGCTCTCTCATAAAGCTTGTGTCCTCCATGTGATACAGCTGGGGAAATGTCTGATTAATGAGAATGTATTAAGTATATAGTAAGTATCAAACATAGCCTATAAATTAATAAATAACAAGTTTAAAGAGATATAGGCCCAATATTCTTTAAACTTTTTATTACTTTTTTAATTATATTCGCACTATGTATAAAGATTGAAAAAAAAGTTTTTTTTGACCCTAGGGGGTAAATGTATGAACCTCCGAAATCTTCAACTACAAGGCAGCGCCGCTTTAAATTTAAGCGCTGAAGACGCTGAACTCGCCGGAGTTGAAGAATCCGGAGATTCATACATTTACCCCTAGGTGTCCAAAGTATGAACTAGTTGCAGCTGTGTCACAAACTTGCACCCCCCATGTGATACAGCTGGGGAACTGTGAGCTGTGAAGGAGGCCAGCGCAGGAGAGAACATAGACTGAGTATGACTATCAGCATAGAGAGTTATGTGGTCTACCAGGTGAATGGACGCATGGAGGAACCCTAGTTTCCTAATCACATAAAGTATAAAAAATAAAGAAAAAGAACAGAGATAATCTGAAGATAAATTCTCATGTACTATAATCCTTATATAACGATACAATCAATATGTTGTTTATTAAAAAAATCCCTGATTTAACTACTATCTATTGTCTGACGGGTTGCATTTGCCCATATACAGTGCTGTATTGGTAATAGTCATATGGTTGGTAGTTGTGTCATCAAGCTGCTGATCAGTATGTCTCACCATTCTGTTCTCACAATGAGGAATCTGACAGCTGAATGCAGTTTGGAGACCTCCTGGATGTGACTTACAATGCAGGACAAGCAAGTTTATAAGCATTATACCTTCAAAACAGATATACAGAAAACAATAAAAAATAAAAAAGTTAAACTTTGAAATACTATATAATGAGGCTCCTTTTTCATATTGGGTCAACTAATAGTTCAAGTTTACTGTACTCTTGATTAGATAGATTTATGTAAAAGTGGTCATCATGTTTAACATTAAAATGTGAAATACCCAGTTCCATCTTTATGATAATCATCATTTGCCTGGCAGCTGTATCATGGAACCATTGCAGATGGCCACTATTATCAGAACCATTCTGATCTCAGAGATGAGATGAGTGGAGTTTGGAGCCCAACTGAGCAGGAGAACCAGCCAATCACAAGACAGGGTGTGCTAGATTCAACATACAACATCTTCTAAACACAGCTACAGAAAACAATAGAAAATAAAAAAGTAAAAACACTAAAAGTATTTATATTATGATGCTCTTTATGAATGATACAAGAAGTTCATCATATTCGGTTAACTTATAATTTAGGTTTATTCTTCATTGGATTAGAGGAATTTATATAAAAGCTCCAGCTGCTGATTTCTCTTCCATTAATTTTTACAATTAATACAATTGCACAAATAATTATTTAAAGGGTCATTGTTGTCAAAATGCATTAAAATAATTAGAATTATAAAATAAAAATAATTGAAATAGAAAGCTAAATTCCGTAATTAAATGTATATAATTGTTCTCCAATGTGTAATTAGGGGCCTGATTCATTAAGGTTCTTAAATTAAGAAGTTTCTTATTTAAGTCTCCTGGACAAAACCATGTTACAATGCAAGGGGTGAAAATTAGTTTTCTGTTTTGCACATAAGTTAAATACTGACTGTTTTTTCATGTAGCACATAAATACTTGATAGCTGAATTGTACACTGAAATTTAAAGTTGATATTTGTGTGCTACATGAAAAAACAGTCAGTATTTAACTTATGTGGAAAACAGAAAACAAATTTGCACCCCTTGCATTGTAACATGTTTTTTTCCAGGAGACTTAAATAAGAAACTTCTTAGTTTAAGATCCTTAATGAATCAGGCCCTAGGATTAGACAAGTTTCAGTAAGCTATAAGCATAAAAGAGGGCTGACACCAGGGGCGGATTGGGAACTTAAAGTGGCCCTGGGAAAAATTATTGAAGTGGCCTCATGTCGGCGGGACCAAAATAACTGTAGGTGGGGCCAACACAAAAGTAGGCAGGATTTAGAACTACAGGAATTTGGTTGTAGTAACATTTAGGAAAACCTAGATGTGATGACTTTACACACAGTGAGTCATCTCTAAAGCCATGCAGGGCAAATGTATAGTATACTATAGGCAGCCCCCTCTTAGTATAGTATAGGTAGCCCCCCAATAGTATAGTATAGGTAGCCCCCCTTAGTATTGTATAGTATAGATTGCCCCCCTTAGTATAGTATAGTATAGTATAGTATAGTATAGGTAGCCCCCCTTAGTATAGTATAGTATAGGTAACCCACCTTAGTATAGTATAGGCAGCCCCCCTTAGTATAGTATAGGCAGCCACCTCTTAGTATAGTATAGGCAGCCCCCCTTAGTATTGTATAGGCAGCCACCTCTTAGTATAGTATAGGCAGCCCCCCTTAGTATAGCATAGTATAGGTAACCCACCTTAGTATAGTATAGGCAGCCCCCCTTAGTATAGTATAGGCAGGCCCCCTTAGTATAGTATAGGCAGCCCCCCTTAGTATAGTATAGGCAGGCCCCCTTAGTATAGTATAGGTAGCTCCCCTTAGTATAGTATAGGCAGCCCCCCTTAGTATTGTATAGGCAGCCACCTCTTAGTATAGTATAGGCAGCCCCCCTTAGTATAGCATAGTATAGGTAACCCACCTTAGTATAGTATAGGCAGCCCCCCTTAGTATAGTATAGGCAGGCCCCCTTAGTATAGTATAGGCAGCCACCTCTTAGTATAGTATAGGCAGCCCCCCTTAGTATAGCATAGTATAGGTAGTCCCCCTTAGTATAGTATAGTACCCCCCCTTAGTATAGTATACTAAGCCCCCCTCACTTACCTTCAGTTGCTCTTAACAGCGTCTCTTCTCACATCAGGCAGACAGGAAGTGAAGTCACCGAACAGCACCATGGGAGCCTAGCAATTGGCTGCCTGTTGCTGCCCACTGAACACCAATATTTTAGATTGCTTTCCTGTACGTGCCTCCCCCCGCCGCATCCAAACGCCCCCAGGAAAATCTGAGGTGGCCTCCAGGTGGCCTCGTTAGGCCATCGGCCTACCGGGAAACTTCCCTGTAAGGTCTATGGCCAATCCGCCCCTGGCTGACACTGACAACCAGAACCAGTATTGTAAGGCCACTGATTTTTAATGGGTCACCAATTCTCATTGATATTAAGAATCCCAAACTATAAAGAATATCTTTTTTTCAACATAAAAATTGAATATGTCTGACAAAAAATAGGTAAACTCTGCATTGATAGTAAGGTTGATTCAGCTACTAATCTAAAACAATGTATATTTACAAATATAACAAACACACTTTAGCGGAAGTAAAATCTCTTTGTAAAGACTCTTACATGCAATATCAGTCAGCAATGAAGATGTAACTATGCATATTGTAAAATAACTAGTATAGATATAACACTATACATTAAAGTTTCTTATAAAATGAAATATTTCAGAAAGCAAATACTCACAAGGAGTACTACTTAAAATATAGAAGAATACAAACAGAAGTAAATATTTATTTGTTCAATTAAGTACAGCCGTTAGACTGAGTGGCCCGGGTGCCCGCTGCCCCCCTGCCCCCCGGTCCAGCCCGCCCCTGAGGTGTGGCCATATGAAGATCTCATGAGCTGTTCACAGCAGGTTGTTTCTAATCTGGAAAGGTACATTTATTTCAATCTTTGGATTCATTGAGACAATATCTATCTGGAGTTATTTTTTGGTGCACCTACTAAACATTTGTCTGAATAACTAGTTTGTCAAAATTGATTATTTATTTATTCCATTTATCAATTCATGGATATTTTATAATTGTTGCATATGTATTAATTGATTTAAAGTAAGTATCTACTTTTTTTTTTTTTTATATAAATAAATCTTTAAAAATATTTGTAGCTAACCGCTTTCATTTGTTTTTTCTTTTACTATATACTTTCTATATACCTTCTATATAAGCAGGAATCAGTACCCTGTTTTATTGAAAGCAGTAGACTGCATTGGCACTATTTAGAAATTATATTACCATTAATTAATGCATGATTTTCTTTTTATGTTTGTTTAAGTTGTGCAGTTTGCAAGCAGCTTCCTAAGGTACATGTGGGCGAACCAAGAAACACTTTACAGAGCCTGACATTCTATCAAATAGGGTTCACGATGACATATCAATTTCCAAAGCAGTCAATGTATTAAAGTGGTTCTTAAGCTTATAAGTTGCCAGCTCCATAATTAGTGCATATCCATATATACTAGGTGGGGTTCCCTCATTTAGATTAAATATGATAGCTGCATAGTCCCTGATATCACTTGCTGTCAGTAGCACAGTGTTCAGCCTCGCAAGACGTTCCATATCTGAAATGTGGAAATGGAGGAGGACGTCTTGAATGTGCTTTAATTTATTATTAGACTATATGCTAATAAGAACTATGAAACTATTATAATAATAATAATAATAATAATAATAATAATAATAATTACTACAACTTGATAAATAAAAAAATAAAAAAAACACTGTAGATAATTTCAAATGTTTAGTTAATGTTTAGACTTGTTCTGAACAGTAACACCATTGATATAAAACATTATACAATAAACTAGCAAGTTATGTAATTGTCATCTTAGCAAACAATTCAGATCCTTTGGCATTTAGTGAAAATTCACATCAGTCAGATACTAACAGACAAATTTCATTAAATTTCAGACATTTTTTACATCAAATAATAATGCAAATAGTTACAATATCTATCTTATATAAAACCCCACATAACATTCTCTATGTTACAAAAACTCACCTGATCACTGATTGGAAACGGTTCCTTTATGCTTTCATTCCCAAGTCCTGAATCATCAGCATCAATGAGATTATCCACAGGGACATTTTGATTTGGTTTCATGTAACTAAAGTCACTTTCACTGGAATCCAAAGCTACACACACATTGTATGAGTAGGGAAATGGTAATGTTCCATCACTGTACATGGAGAATGTCCTGGGGTCAACTGGAGGATACAGATTTGTACTTAGAGATGCAAAGGTTGGGGAGGGTTTTGAACCCTTGCATTTTGATATAATGACCAACATAACTGTTACAATAAATAATAAGGAAATGAGTGCTAGGGCGATCACTAAGTACAACTTTAAATTGGATTGTTGTTCTTCATCTTTGAGTTGATTACTGAGTTTAGGAACCACTTGTTGGAAATTATCAGCAATAACAAGTGCTAATGTAACTGTAGCTGAGAGAGAGGGGTCTCCATTGTCCTTCACCATCACCACAACCTTATGTTTCAATATATCTTTCTCTTGAAAGACACGTGATGTCCTGATTTCACCCGTGTGCTGACTAATGATAAAGTGCGATGGTTCTGACACATGTATGAAGTGATAAGAGAGCCAGGCATTATGTCCAGAGTCTGCGTCCACTGCAACCACCTTAGTTATTAATGATCCTTGTTCAGAGGCAAAAGGGACCATCTCAAACACAGCCGGTCCACCACTTTCTGGTGATGGGTACAGGATTTTTGGAGCATTATCATTCTGATCCACTATACGGATAATTAATGTAACATTACTGCTCAGAGATGGGGATCCATTGTCTCTAGCAGTTACTTGTATTAGAAACTCCTTGTGCTGCTCATAATCAAATGATCTCTGAGCATAGAGAACTCCAGTCTCTATATTGATGGACAGATAAGAGGACACTGGGAGATCTTCTCTATTACTGCTCAATATTGAATAAATAATTTTAGCATTGTCTCCAGTATCAGGATCTGAAGCTTGTATACTGTATATTGAGCCTCCTGGTAAATTGTTCTCTGGTACATAAGTAACATAAGTAGATTTCATAAATATTGGGGGATTGTCATTAACATCTGATATCTCCAGTCTGATGGTTCTTCTGCTGGAAAGTGGGGGAGATCCTCTGTCAGTGGCTAAAATTGTGATGATATAACTAGATACTTTCTCTCTGTCCATAGTGCTTGTTGTAACAATTCTGTAATAACTGTTAGAGGATAGTAAATTAAATGGGATTTCTTCTATAATTTGACAGTCAACTTCTCCATTTTCTCCAGAATCCTGATCATGAACTTCAATCAGAGCTATCATTGTACCTGGTGCAGAATCCTCAGGAATAGGACTAGATAATGACGTGATAGATATCTCAGGAACATTGTCATTTTCATCTGTCACTTCTATCAATACTTTACAATGGGCAACACGGCCACCTCCATCCTTAGCTTGGACAGATAGTTCATAATTCTTTGTTATTTCAAAATCCAAAAGTCTATTTGTTTTAATTTCCCCATTTGTAGGGTGAATACTAAACATTCCTGTATGATGAAGATCTCCTGAAGTTTTGCTGAAGGAATATGTGATCTCTGCATTTACACCTTCATCTTTGTCTGTTGCATTTAATATAATTATAGTGGAGTTAATTGGAATGTTTTCTTTTAGTGTAACTTTATACATGTCTTGTGTAAATATAGGAGCATTATCATTACCATCAGTAACAATCACCTTAACTAAAGCAGTTCCAGATTTCACTGGGTTTCCTCCGTCCAATGCAGTTAAAATTAATTCATGAATATTTTGTGTCTCTCGATCTAAAGGTTTCTCTAACACAAGTTCAGGAAATATACTCCCATCTGCTCTGGTCTTTTCATTAAGTGTAAAGTACTGATTGTCACTGAGCCTGTATGTCTGCACTGAATTACTACCAATATCTGGATCTTCTGCACTTTGTAAAACAAACAATTCTCCTGGTAATGTAAATTCAATTACTTCCAAAATAATTTTGTTATGAAAAAAATATGGATAATTATCATTTAAATCCTCAATTTCAACTTTGACATTAAACATATTAAAAGGATTTTCAACCACTGCATCAAAGGTTAGGAAGCAGGTAGCTGCTGTCCCACACAGTGTCTCTCTATCTATCCTGTCCTTAACATATAGATTTCCATTATCTACATTTACATAGAAATATTTCTCTGATACACGTGATACAATTCTCAGTTTTCTAGATGACAGCTGTTTAATATCTAATCCAATGTCCTTTGCTATATTTGCTATAACAGAGTCTTTTCTCATTTCTTCTACAATAGAATAATGAATCTGACCAGAGACTGAATGACACAGCCAAGAACATAAGAAGGAAAATATTACTTGCCATCTGATTCCTTTGTATGTCTGTGTATGAGGTTTCATCTTATGCATCTGAAATCTTTCACAAAATGTCCTTTAAAATGAAAGGTATTTGTAATCCAGTGCATAGGACATATAAAAGAGTTTTGCTTAATCCACTTGTTCAGGAGAATCTGTTAAAAATATCCTGTATTCTGTGTAGAGAGAATCCAGAAAATGGCTGTGTGTCTTCCTGCAGATCTGCAGTGTGTGTGAGTGATGAAAATACCAGTGGATCTCCAGTTCTGTATTCTTTTCCTTATTGGTTAAACAGCGGCGCTCTGAGGTGAAAATGTGGAACTGCAATACTATGAAAGTTTTATTTAAGTATTCATTCACAGAGTTATCCAAATGTTTAGTGAATTTCTTTCCATAGAAAAGATTTTTAAACACAGTTCTACTGGGTTTTATATTTTTTAATACTAAAAAAATATCATTAAGCACAGCTTTCTAGATCTTAGAGTTTCTAATAACAGTGCTCAACAAATTTTAAAATATCCTCTGCATCTGGCATGTGAATATGTGTTTTTGGCTACTTTAGGGATGCCGAATTCAGTGGAAAAATCAGGTTATGTCTATAAAGTCATTTATTAGATACACACAAATAGCAAAAAATGGTAATAGTGAAATCTGGAAAAAGTAAGATCAGTGAAAATTTCATTGGATCACTATAAAATTGAAATATTCTTATCGCATTCATTTATAAAAACGTAATAAATCAACAGAAACGTTTATAAACTGCAGAAACTAAACTTTAGAAACTAATAACAATCCAAATTAGCCAAAATGTAATTGTTAATAAAAGATAAATGTAAAGTCTATAGATGTCAATAAATGTAAATAGGATGTTGACGCTTCCCATTTGTACAGTGGCTCATTGGTCTCTCAAAAACAAACCAACAGTAGTCCCCCATCATTACAGGGTCCCAGCTTCCTTGGTAGCGATGCTCCATTCTCAGAATGTCTAAGTGAAAATGTTCCCCCTGTACATCACTTACACTGCCCAGGTTGTCAGGGAAAAAGCCTAGATGATAATGTAAAAAGTGAATGATAAGTGTCATTCTACAAACCATATTCTTGTAGCTGTCCAATAGTTCATTCACGATGGACACGCAATTGGCCTCTTTTGTGTTCCCTAAGAATCCACACACATCAGACTTGAAAGAGGACTAAACAGCAGACTCAATTTAGCGTTACATATTTCATCCATAAGCAGTTTCCTTATTTGGGGGCCTACAATCATGCCTTTAGCTTTGCTTTGCTTACCTTCAGAAGCTGTTCCATCAGATAACTGAAAGTCTGGCCTTCTTTATCCAGAGCTTTCATTAGTCCCAACGTAATATGAAGTGGATGTATAATGACTTTATGCGGCTCAACCATTGGATTGTACTTGACATTTTTTCCTCCAGCAACAAAGGTTTTTCTCTCTGGCCATTTATTTGTGATATAGTTATTTTTACTGTCTCCGCTGTCCCATAAACACAGAATATAGCAGTACTTTGTGAATTCACTTTGCAAACCTAACAACAGTGCAACTACCTTTAAGTCACAACAAAGATTCCATCCATGATCCTTATACATGATTCCATCCAACAACACAGCCATACTTTTATACGCTACTTTCATGTCCACTGCATAGGCCAGAGGCACTGAACGGAGTTTGTTCCCTGTATGGAGTAACACTGCTTTCACACTACTCTTCGAGGAGTCAATAAACAGTCGCCACTCACTAGTATTGTGCTGAACACCAAACATATTTGTGAATTTGACAGTGAACAGCATCATACATCGATTTCTTTTCAACCAGTCTGTCAGATTAAAAAATTGAAATTTGAATTGAAAGAATTTTTATAGCACCCCTCATCTAAAGGTGTCACATCAAAGGAAAGTGTAAAGAATATTTGCTCACTTTCACTAATCTTTGTTTCCATCTTTAATTATTGGTGATTGGTTTGATTATTCTTTATTAACAAAGTTGCACTACGATGTGTGTTTTCTTTTTTTTATTGCAATTTTGGATATTATATTTGAGAAGATTTTCCCCAGACTGCACTTCAGTCAATATAAATATATGATTTATTATTATTTTCACCACTTTATGTAATATACAGGAGTTGTACTTAGATTATTTAATACTTTATATTGGATAGAACCCTCTAGCGCTTAAATATTTTCTATTTAATTTCATTCTGTCAGATTAGCTGCGCAGGCTATGCAAGAAATATGGGGTGCCCAGATTTGATCTTGGTCACCAAGAGCACAGTCAAAGTACATTTTACATTTACCAAGGCACTAATAGGCTTTCTTTGACTTTTTGGTGTGAACTTACCTCATATATAACAAAAGTTATCAGCAGAATTTTAGTGGCTGCCATTACTTCGTCTGTACTTAAAAAAGAATGCAAAAAATATACTCACAAAGATATGAAATAACTAAATGACTAACACAATAAAAGAATACCACTGATTTAAAAAGGAGAAACAAAGAGAACAAAGGTAAAATCACCAAAGGCACTGGTCACTGCCAGTGAGGGCCACATATCTCCTTATGGTGATCAGCCATCAGCCAGAGGGCTGGGCCACAGAGATGGAGGCTCTGTCACAGAACAGACCGCTGTGAGAACACCCCCCGATTACTATTGGTCATGGTACAGTCCGGGCAGCTTCCTGTTTACTTCCCCCTCAGAAGGGAGTCTTGATGAGTTCACTAAATACTTTACTTTTTCAACTTTCAACTTTTCTAAATTTCTCACAAAACTTACGTGATATCAAATTTCTGAAGGAATATTTCTATGCACAAAATTACATGGAAATTGATGTATCTCATGTCAAATGCCAGTTGGCTGTTGAGCACTATAATTGTGTCCACATACCATGCATTATAAAATAAAATACAAGATTACTGCTATTTATAAAAACTACATTATAAACTGCTAAAATGCCTAGTAAGAATCTTATTTCAGCAAATGGTTATTGTTGGGTTTACAGTCCAAAAGTAGGAGGCAATACAAGAGAACGGTTTCAGATCCTTGTTAAAAAAAACTATTATTCAAGTAGTGCATGGCTTATACTCATTTTGTGCTGGCTGTGGTTTCTCATCTTAAGCATGTCTGTACAGTGTATGGAATATTAAAGGTGTTGGTCCCTTACAGTAAACTGTACCCTGAACATAGGCATCCGTTCAGATAGCACTAATTAAGAACCCCTCCCTCCTGTTACCTCCAGAGAGCTACTGGGCTAAAATTGTTAAGTAAAAAACAAATGCAGCTAATCAGAGAGGCAGTGGAGGTGTAATTCAGCACAGTTCCTGATTTGATGGCTCTGACGCTCTCCAATGATAACCAGCACTAAAATGCACATCTCATCTTTACCAATTATGCATTATCAAGCATACAAAACTTTGTGTCTATATGAAGGAAGCATTATGGGTTCTGGAAAGGTGGCAAGTTGGGATGATTTGTAAATCTGAGATAAAGTTCACTGAAAGTGGACATAAACTTTAATATTAGAACATGCTATAGTTCACATTGCTGCTAATGCTGCATGCTAGAATAACTCAGTACTCCATTGTCAGAACACTGACATCTGGAACCAGAACATAGTATTGTAAGTCAACTGATTTCCCATCTATCACCACTTCTCATTGATATTAATGATTCAAAACTATAAATTATAATTTTTTTCAACATACAAATTAAAGTCTTCTGACAAAATATAGGTAAACTCTGCATTGGAAGGGAGGAAGGGCCATTATGTAAACCTAGACAGTTACCTGTGCACTAGTGGTTAAAGGGCTCCTAAAGCACTGGATAAGTGACATGCTGTCATGCAGACATTCTGTCACTCATACAGTGAGTGCTGGCCATTGACCTGAAGGATTATCAGGCAGTAGATTGTTATATGTAAAGCTGCTGGCTGCTGATTCACCATGTCAGTGTTACACTGGGAGTGTGGTGCTTGGCTCTGATATCACAGCTAAGTGCTAGGAGTAGATGATACCGCCACCCCACCTCCCGCCTGCAAAGGTAAGCAGTGGCGGTAGGGGTACAATGTGACTTAGGGGCACCGTTTCTGAAGAGAAGGGGCATTACCTATAGAGTCACTAAGCTTGTACCAGCCCTGGGCAGGTGCATGTTGGTGTAGCTCCTAGTCTAAAAAAAAATTGCGATTTTAAAAATATAATCGACCCATTTTAGTGAAAGAAAAGTCACAATGTAGAGACTTTTACACTTGTGATATCAGTCAGCAATTAAAATTTAACTATGAAAATTGTAAAATTACTAATGAGTTAACACTAAATAATAAAGTTTTTATAAAATTATATAATTCAGCAAAAAAAACCTCACATGGTGTGTGACCAAGCCCTATACATAAAATACAAAAGAGGACAATCACATGTTATATATTCAT
Source organism: Mixophyes fleayi (assembly GCF_038048845.1). Taxonomy (NCBI): domain Eukaryota; kingdom Metazoa; phylum Chordata; class Amphibia; order Anura; family Limnodynastidae; genus Mixophyes; species Mixophyes fleayi. The sequence continues at coordinate 302,748,764 of NC_134405.1, read as the reverse complement.
TATTCAATGTATTTAATTTTTGTGGTGTAATCAGGGTACTGCTTTCAAGAATCAGAATCTTTATATTATTGAAAATTGAGCACAAAAATTTAAAAAAAGAATCTCACATAACATTCTCTATGTTTCAAAAACTCACCTGATCACTTATTGCAAATGTTTCTTTTACACTTTCATTCCCAAGTCCTGAATCATCAGCATCAATGAGATTATCCACAGGGACATTTTGATTTGGTTTCATGTAACTAAAGTCACTTTCACTGGAATCCAAAGCTACACACACATTGTACGAGTAGGGAAATGGTAAAGTCCCATCGCTGTACATGGAGAGCATCCTGGGGTCAACTGGAGGATACAGATTTGTACTTAGAGATGCAAAGGTTGGTGAGGGGTTTGAACTCTTGCATTTTGATATAATAACCAACATAACAGTCACAATAAATAACAAAGAAATTAGCGCAAGAGCGATCACTAAGTACAACTGTAAATTAGATTGAGGGTCTTCATCTTTGAGTTGATTATTGAGTTTAGGAACCACTTGTTGAAAGTTATCCGCAATAATAAGACTTAACGTGACTGTAGCTGAGTGAGAGGGGTCTCCATTGTCCTTCACCATCACCATAATCTTCTGGTTCAATATATCCTTCTCTTGAAAGACATGTGATGTCCTGATTTCACCCGTGTGCTGACTAATGATAAAGTGAGATGGTTCTGACACATGTATGAAGTGATAAGAGAGCCAGGCATTATGTCCAGAGTCTGCGTCCACTGCAACCACCTTAGTTATTAATGATCCTTGTTCAGAGGCAAAAGGGACCATCTCAAACCCAGCTGGTCCACCACTTTCTGGTGATGGGTACAGGATTTTTGGAGCATTATCATTCTGATCCACTATACGGATAATTAATGTGACATTGCTGCTCAGAGATGGGGATCCATTGTCTCTAGCAGTTACTTGTATTAGAAACTCCTTGTGCTGCTCATAATCAAATGATCTCTGAGCATAGAGAACTCCAGTCTCTATATTGATGGACAGATAAGAGGACACTGGGAGATCTTCTGTATTACTGCTGAATATTGAATAAATTATTTTAGCATTATCGCCAGTATCAGGATCTGAAGCGTGTATACTGTATATTGAGGCTCCTGGTAAATTGTTCTCTGGTACATAAGTAACATAAGTAGATTTCATAAATGTGGGTGAATTGTCATTAACATCTGATATCTCCAGTCTGATGGTTTTTCTGCTGGAAAGTGGGGGAGATCCTCTGTCAGTTGATAATATTGTGATGTTATAACTAGATACTTTCTCTCTGTCCATAGCACTTCTTGTAACAATTCTGTAATAACTGTTAGATGATAATAATTTAAAAGGGATTTCTTCTATAATTTGACAGTCAACTTCTCCATTTTCGCCTGAATCTTGATCACTAACTTTGATTAGTGCTATCATTGTACCTGGTGCAGAATCCTCAGGAATAGGACTAGATAATGATGTGATAGATATCTCTGGAATATTGTCATTTTCATCTATTACTTCTATCAATACCTTACAATGAGCAACTAAGCCACCTCCATCCTTAGCTTGGATAGATAGTTCATAACTCTTTGTTATTTCAAAGTCCAAATGTCTATTTGTTTTAATTTCACCATTTATAGGGTGAATACTAAACATCCCTGTATGATGAAGATCCCCTGAAGTTTTGATGAAGGAATATGTGATCTCTGCATTTATACCTTCATCTTTGTCAGTTGCATTTAGTACAATTACAGTGGAGTTAACTGGAATATTTTCTTTTAAATTGACTTTATACATCTCTTGTGTAAATATAGGAGCATTGTCATTAGCATCAACAATAATTATCTTTACTAAAGCAGTTCCAGATTTCACTGGGTTTCCTCCATCCAATGCTGTTAAAATTAATTCATGAATATTTTGTGTCTCTCGATCTAAAGGTTTCTCTAACACAAGTTCTGGAAATATACTCCCATCTGTTCTGGTCTTTTCATTAAGGGTAAAGTACTGATTGTCACTGAGCCTGTATGTCTGTACTGAATTAATACCAATATCTGGATCTTCTGCACTTTGTAAAACAAATCTTGCTCCTGGTAATGTAAATTCAATAACTTCCAAAATAATTTTGTTATGAAAAAAATGTGGATAATTATCATTTATATCCTGAATTTCAACTTTGACATTAAAAATATTAAAGGGATTTTCAACCACTGCATCAAAGGTTAGGAAGCAGGTAGCTGCTGTCCCACACAGTGTCTCTCTGTCTATCCTGTCCTTAACATATAGATTTCCAGTCTCTAAATTTATATAGAAATATTTTTCTAAAATAGGTGTTACAATTTTCAGTTTTCTAGATGACAGATGTTTAATATCCAATTCAAGGTCCTTTGCAATATTTGCTATAACAGAGTCTTTTCTAAGTTCTTCTACAATGGAATAATGAATCTGACCAGAGACTGAATGACACAGCCAAGAAAATAAGAAGGAAAATATTACTTGCCATCTGATTCCTTTGTATGTCTGTGTATGAGGTTTCATCTCAGCCATCCTAAGGACCTGGATTCTTCAACAAAAATAATCCTTTGGATGGTCAGTATTTGTATTCCAGTGTGTTAGAACATGTATAATTTTTAAATCCAATAACAGTGGAAATTAAAATCAAATATCCTGTATTCTGTGTAGAGAAAATCCAGAAAATGGCTGTGTGTCTTCCTGCAGATCTGCAGTGTGTGTGAGTGATGAAAATACCAGTGGATCTCCAGTTCTGTATTCTTCTCCTTATTGGTCAAACAGCGGCGCTCTGAGGTGAAAATGTGGAACTGCAATACTGTGAAATTATTTTTCAAGCTATATATTTAAAGAAGCATCCAAATCTTTGGTGAATTTCTTTTCCATTTTAACCATTGTATTTTTGTACTAGTTTTATATATTTCAACACTGCAAATACTACTACAAATATAATTGATTTCAGCATCATAGATCACATAATGTTTAATAATTCTGTTTATATACCATTCATAAGAAAACAAAATAAATTATTTTATTTGACCTTTATCAAAAGTACATAGTAAACTACATAAAGTACATAGAAAGGTTCTGATTGCAGCAAATATTGTTCAATTTACAGTTTAGAAGTAGTGTGCACACTCATACTCTTTCTAAAATCAATAAATCAATTGTTTTGGCTGTGGTTCTGCATATTAAGCAAATATAACCTGGTGGCTGTATCCAGGTAGCAATATGATTTCTAGGAAGGGGTCTAGCTGGAGTGATGCCTTAATCTGGGGTAAAGTTAGCTAAAAATGGACAATGGCTTTAATATTAGTTTCAAATTGCAGCTAATGCTACATGATACAATATCTTAGAATATTTCAGAATGCATGAAAAGTTTTGAGTTGCAAGAGCCAAACTATTTATCTAGTAGCATATGGTAAATGATCATTTCAATATGAGTCCAATATGTAGTAAGTATCAAAGAGGGTCTGTAAGAGAACCAGCCACCATGTTCTGCATAGCATTTTATTATTTTATTACTTATTGGCTTTTGCACATTGTATATCACCTTTGCCTAAGGATTAGCATTTTAATATAATACTCTATGTGCTTAGCTCTCTTGCAAGTTTGCTTTCTCCATGCAACACAGCTGTAGAACTGTTAGTAGTGAAGGAAGCCTGCCCAGGAGACAACATAGACTGAGTCTAACTATCAGCATAGGATTGCTCTGTAAGTGCTCCCCCTGGGTTAATGGGGGCATGGAGGAACCCTGATTTTGTAATATAATAGGGACAGAACGAAAATTGAGAACCTGGTGATAGATTTTCTTAAAATCTAATTCTTATATAACTATACAGCCAATAAATTGTTTATTGTAGAAAGTCCTAATTTAACTACCTATAGTCTGAGGGGAGTGAGGAGGATTATAAGTGGCAATACACAGTGATCTTATTCTTATAGCTGGATTAAACCATTGCACATGTTCACTATTACTTTCAACATTTAGCAGTGAGAGTTACCAGGCTTCTCTCAGAATACAAGATCTCATGGTTGAATGTAGTTTGGAGACCTCATGGAGGTGACTTTTAACACAGGGTGCACTAATTATAGTGCACCGTAGCTCTGACACAGAGCTATGGAAAACAATAAACAAAAAGGATAACATAGACATATTAATATCACAAGGTGCTTTGTTACAAATACTTTTCATACCAGTTTTAACTAATAATTAAGGTTTTGTATTCCTTTGATTAGATAGACTTATGTAAAAGATCAAGTTTACAATTTTTTTGTTGGCGATGATTTATAATTATCACAATAATACAAACAACTTTGGTAATTTGCCCATAACACAATTGAACTAGGAAATAAAATAATGGCATATATTTAGATCTTATCTTATATCATCATCCTATATTTTGGTCTTATCCTATATCCTTAACCTAGATTTGGGTCTTATCCTATATCTTCATCCTATATTAGGGTCTTATCCTATATCCTTAGCCTATATCCGGGTCTTATCTTATATCATTAATAGTACTTTTTTTTTTTTTACTTTTTATTGGAAACATCTTTTTCCAGTAGAAGAGGCATTACAGAATCTCGAGAGGTTAATCAGTGACAGATAACACTAGTTTACATACAACAGAACACTTAAACACTCTCAATTAATCGTACTTTTAATGGGGCACAAGTTGTGCTTTTCAGTTGCACTTCAGTGGCACGTCAAATACACAAAAGTGCCACATGCAATAATGACAGTCCCAAAATCCCCTCGCTCGCATTAAAATTTAAGCCATAAATGACTCTAAACTGAGCAGCAATTCTTAGAAACCTAAAATGATTTTTTTAAGGAAATGAGTATGCTCTAAAGTGCTAGGAGGTTATTCTTTCAATGTCACATTTACACTTTGCACAGTGCTTCTTTTCATATTTTTCCACCTCTCCACACACTTTTCTACTTTGCAAAGTAATTTCCAGAGAGTGGAGAGCAGTCACTTAATGATGCAAAGCAAGTCCGTACAGTATTACGGCACGGACTGAGTGCATCTTGTAACTGAGTTCCGGTAGTGGCAAATGAACCTTCAAAATTGAAGGAAGCCTTAGTGTGAACATATGTGTACAGTATAGTAATCCTGTAAATACACTGTATTAAACTTAGTTATCGAGTTTTAAATAAAGGAAGACTGCATTACGTGTATTGCATTTAGACAAGGGATATAAAAGCACACTTTGGACTAACAATTTTTGTAGTTTGTAAATTGATTTCTCAGGCACATATGGGCAAGTTGCTTAACACTTTAGAGAGTCTAAAATGTATAGTTTGCACATTACCAAACAATTCAGGACAGCTCACATCCAACAGAGAATATGGTTTAAATATTTTTGATGCTTTGAGTTTTTTGTTTTAACTTTGCTTTTCATTAACTGGACTTTTCAGGGACCCGTATTATTTTCCAGCCAATACCTAACTAGTGTTTAATCATGAAACATGATTCCAAGTACAGATAATTTTACATATGCTAAGGATAATAAAATACTTTTGTGTTCGGACACTTATTTTGTGCCTAGGGTAAAGAGACTTTGAGCTAGATTGTTAGACTGTCTTCATAGTTAAACAATGTACTTCTAGTGGACAAGATGTCTTTTAACAGTGACAGATGAAGAACATACAGTACAGGTATCTGCAATAGAATAAATTAGGTTGGAAGTTTTCAAATTGTATATGGAGTAGTAGGGTCGAATAAAATGATTACAAAATTAGCTGCATAAAACGAGTGCAAGAAAAAAAATTACTAGCAAATATTTTTATTTCAAATACCAAACGTCTAGAGGTGTGTGGCCTAATGCTAAACATGAATAGATATACTCAGAAATAAATATATTACTAGTATAATTATTGTTTTGTCTAAACTATCACACACACACACACACACACACACACACACACACACACACATACATACACACACACACACACACACACACACACACACACACACCCACAATAAAATATTCTTTATGCAGGGATGGAGCACATATTTACATTTTGGGAATAATACTTTTAAAAATGGCAAAGTAATATTTGGGAGGCCAGCTGGCAGCAGAGCCGGATTTAGACCACATGGGACCCTAGGAAAGATACTGGTTAGGGGTCCCCTCCCTGAAAAAATCCATAGCACTATAGTTTTTTAGCATAACATATACCGATATTCAGGGGCTGGCTGGAAGACTTTAGCCCGGGGGGCAAGCACATATCACTGACCCATAAGTAGCGACCCATTTTTAAAGGGTGGTCTCACCACCAGCCCTGGGAGGGCCCTCTGGGGACCGCTGGGCCCTAGGCAATTGCCTAGGTTGCCTAATGGTAAATCCGGCCCTGGCTGGCAGTTGTGGGAGGGGGCGTAATGATTGCATAGCCCTCCCCTCCTCCCCGGTTGTAATTTGCAGTATCTGAAGGCAGTTATAAGGCTTAACTAAACAAATTGCATCATTGAGGTTCAACTCTTCCATGAGACTGGAAGAACCCTCCCAAAATTTGTGAGCCTCTTAGATATTTCAGGAGAGTGGTCAAGTATATTTTAAATATGTGCAACCTAAATATAATATAAACAGAAACATATAAAAACCAAACATATATTACCGTATAAGGTTGTAATAAATAAGCACTGAAAGGTTTTACTCTGTACCACCAGAAGGGCCTTATAATAATGTATTTGGTAGAGAAGAACATAATAGAATGGAATAAGATACAGTATAAATGACCAGTAAATTATATTTTGTGGCAGGATATGTCATACAAGGTATAACAAAGAAACACATTGCACACTTTACTCATAATTTCAGTACAGGTAACCAAAATATAATACATAAGGCTGGAAGTTTGTAAGCTATAGAATTTTATATAGGGTAGGAGGACTAAAAAAATTTAAATAAAATGAGTTGCAAGAAATGAGTGTAAAAAATATAACCAAATATTTATCTCCAAACAACACAAAAGGTCTAGAATCATATGGCCTAATGCTAAACATGAATAAATATATTGGGAAAAATATATACTGATAGCATAATTACTTTTTTTGTCTAAAATTATCACACACAAAAATAAAAAAATAGTTTAGACTTAAGCCCTAAACATGTTATAAAAGAAGCAAATCCCACAACAGTCATCATTGTATAAAATTGTTAAAATGTTGTATTAGATGTCAATGTCCACTTGGTTATTTAACCAGTTTACTAATGCCAAAAATAATATTTTTGATAAAAATATTTTAGTATAGTATTTGACATTTTAATGAAATGTTTACACTAGTTTTGGACAAATGAAAACCAGAATCAGCAAAAAAAAATCATATAAGCGTGATATAATCTGAATATTTTGAATTGTATAAAGTACGTTATACATATTAGAATATAAAGTTCTTATTGATATTTCTGCAAGTACCTTTATAGCTGGTAAGCTGTGATGTCATAAATCACTGATTATACAGTTATATTGAATGATAATCCTTATACTACACAACTAAGGTGCTCTTCACATCTTCACCTGTGCTGACTGACAATAGTACAAATTATTGAATTGTACTAATTCATAAACATGGAATCTGCTGACTATGTATTCAAGACTTTTTGGACAAAAAACAACTTTTATTAACATTAATTGTATCCATCCTATCTTGTGTTTTAATTCCCCTACCAATTGTGCATTCTTTTCAAAAAGGTTTTAGTGCAACTCAATAAATTCAGCCATGGGACATTTGCAAAATGCAATAAAAAATCATGAGACTTATACTTAGCAACAGTACAAAAGGACAGCATCAGACAATGAAAAAGCTGCATTTGGCAAAATACACCTACAAGTGGTAAATACACAACTAAATTTGTGGTGCACATGACAAGGGTTTGGAAGGGAGAGGAGCAGAGAACGGGGGCAACCTAGCACTTCAAAAGGCCCTGTATGGCCCTAACGTGCCATGGCCATGCCCGCAGCTGGCGCGGCTATGCCATAGTATGCCGTGGTCACGCCCCAATCCTGCTGCTGGAGGGACCAACATTTGGAGGTGCATTCTGGATCACTGGGGCAATTGATAATGTCCACTGCATCATGGTGACAATTCAGTATAACACGTAATCATTTCTCATAGACCAATTGTTTACCAAATTATTTGTTCTACATTGAAATTCTGAAAATTGCATAATTTAAGATATTTAGATGACTTACCTGCACAATATTGTTGGTAGCCAATGTGTCCTGTATACTTTCATTTCCAGGTCCTAAATCTTCAGCATCAATGAGATTATCCACAGGGACATTTTGATTTGGTTTCATGTAACTAAAGTCTCTTTCACTGGAATCCAAAGCTACACACACATTGTACGAGTAGGGAAATGGTAAAGTTCCATCGCTGTACATGGAGAATGTCCTGGGGTCAACTGGAGGATACAGATTTGTACTTAGAGATGCAAAGGTTGGTGAGGGTTTTGATTCCTTGCATTTCGATACAATGACCAACATAACAGTTACAATGAATAACAAAGAAATCAAAGCAAGCGCAACAATTAAGTATAACTGCAAATTTGATCGAGGATCTTCATCAATGATTTGATTGTTTATTTTGGGAACTATGTGTTGAAAATCATCTGCAACAACGAGACTTAAGGTTACTGTAGCAGAGAGAGAGGGGTCTCCATTGTCCTTCACCATAACCACCAACTTGTGATTCAATATATCCTTCTCTTGAAAGACACGTGATGTTCTGATTTCACCCGTGTGCTGACTAATGATAAAGTGAGATGGTTCTGACACATGTATGAAGTGATAAGAGAGCCAGGCATTATGTCCAGAGTCTGCGTCCACTGCAACCACCTTAGTTATTAATGATCCTTGTTCAGAGGCAAAAGGGACCATCTCAAACACAGCTGGTCCAGCACTTTCTGGTGATGGGTACAGGATTTTTGGAGCATTATCATTCTGATCCACTATACGGATAATTAATGTGACATTACTGCTCAGAGATGGGGATCCATTGTCTCTAGCAGTTACTTGTATTAGAAACTCTTTGTGCTGCTCATAATCAAATGATCTCTGAGCATAGAGAACTCCAGTCTCTATATTGATGGACAGATAAGAGGACACTGAGAGATCTTCTGTATTACTGCTGAATATTGAATAAATAATTTTAGCATTGCCTCCAGTATCAGGGTCTGAAGCTTGTATACTGTATATTGAGGCTCTTGGTAAATTGTTCTCTGGTACATAAGCAACATAAGTAGATTTCATAAATATTGGAGGATTGTCATTGATGTCTGATATCTCCAGTCTGATGGTTCTTCTGCTGGAAAGTGTGGGAGATCCTCTGTCAGTAGCTAAAATTGTGATGTCATAAGATGATATTTTCTCTCTGTCCAAAGAACTTGTTGTAACAATTCTGTAGTATCTACTAGATGATGATAGTAACTGAAAAGGCGTTTTTTCAATTATATCACAGTCAACTTCTCCATTTTCACCAGAATCTTGATCATGAACTTCAATCAGAGCTATAATTGTGCCGGGTGCAGAATCCTCAGGAATAGGAGACGATAATGATGTAATGGATATCTCAGGAGAATTGTCATTGTCATCAATTACTTCAATTAATAACTTGGAATGGGCAACAAGGCCACCCCCATCCTTAGCTTGTACAGATAGTTCATAATTACTTATCATTTCAAAATCCAAGTTTTTATTTATTTTAATTTCTCCATTTGTTTGGTGAATGCTAAACACACCTGTGTGGTGAACATTGTGTGAAGTTTTGGTAAAGGAATATATGATCTGTGCATTGGATCCTTCATCTTTGTCTGTTGCATCCACTATAATTACTGTAGAGTTGATTGGGCTATTTTCATTTATACTGACTTTATACAAGTCTTGTGTGAATATTGGGGCATTATCATTGGCATCAGTGACAACTGCAGTAACTAAGACTGTACCACTTTTAGCAGGATTTCCCCCATCCAATGCTGTTAAAATTAGTTCATGTATGTTTTGTGTCTCTCGATCCAAAGGTTTTTCTAACACAAGTTCTGGAAACTTAGTCCCATCTGTTCTGGTTTTCTCAGTTAATGTAAAGTACTGATTATCACTGAGCCTGTATGTCTGCACTGAATTACTACCAATATCTGGATCTTCTGCACTTTGTAAAGGAAATCTTGCTCCTGGCATTGTAAATTCAATGATTTCTACAATAATATTGTGATGAAAAAAAATTGGAGGATTATCATTTATATCCTGAATTTCTATATTGACAGTGAAAACATTTAAGGGATTTTCAACCACAGCATCAAAGGTTAGGAAGCAGGTAGCTGCTGTCCCACACAGTGTCTCTCTGTCTATCCTGTCCTTAACATATAGATTTCCATTATCTAGATTTACATAAAAATATTTCTCTGAAACACGTGATACAATTCTCAGTTTTCTAGATGACAGCTGTTTAATATCTAATCCAATGTCTTTTGCAATATTTGCTATAACAGAATCTTTTCTCATTTCTTCTGCAATGGAATAATGAATCTGACCAGAGACTGAATGACACAGCCAAGAAAATAAGAAGGAAAATATTACTTGCCATCTGATTCCTTTGTATGTCTGTGTATGAGGTTTCATCTCAGCCATGTTCAAAACCTTTGTATGATCAGTATTTGTAATAAACTTGGGTAGAACATATATAAATCCAATGTATATATAAATCCAATGAAGATAAGATCAAATAGCCTTTATCTTTTGTAGAGAGAATCCAGAAAATGGCTGTGTGTCTTCCTGCAGATCTGCAGTGTGTGTGAGTGATGAAAATACCAGTGGATCTCCAGTTCTGTATTCTTCTCCTTATTGGTCAAACAGCGGCGCTCTGAGGCCAAACCAAGGAATTGCATTACTTGGAAAATATATATTCTCAAGCAAATATTTGCAATACAATCTTACCATTTTTGGTTTAAAACATTTAGAAAATGATAAATAATGACATCATTTCATTAATAGGAGAAATATATATATATTTAAAAGTTGAAATAATCATCAATTCACTTTCATAAAAAACGTTGGAGAAATCAGAAATCAGTTCTGTACATTTATCTCAACATTATCCTTTTTTCTCTTTATTCTTTCTCAAAATCAACTGGTTTGTTGTCTTTATAATTTACCATTAATCCCTTTAGCCATTTGAATTATAATTATGGTTTGTTGCATTTATGGAATTTAGGGCAGGAGACAGGTAAAGCATCATACAGGAAAAATGTCAGTGTAATTAGTTGGGACTTTGTATATAAATTATCAAGTCACTTCACAAATAACTGCCTAACAACTTTACTTTAAATTGAGTTTGAGGGATTTAATCTCTTAATCCCTGATTGAAACATATGATAAATTGATTAACTCAAATCATTTAATGTAACATTTTTTAAATTAAGGAGGATATAATTTTCATATTGAACAATATGACACAACATCCATAATATACTATTACAGGTGTAAGTATAAGAAAAGAAAAAAAGAAAACTTTACAGCAGGGAGTCAATGACTACATAGCATGGCCAATACAAGTGTAGAACACGGCATTTTAAAATCCAATTGAGAGAAGACAACTATTACACGTCATTGCCTTCATTTCCCTGAAATATCTTAATGTTTTAACTTCACTGTGAAAATGTATTATGCAAATTATTTTGCTGTATTATAATTAATTACTTTGATTATGACAGCATAATGTGTCTGAGTGCAGGTAACAAAACAGTGAAACTCTGAGAGTATATTATTATTATTATTATCATTTATTTGTTAGGCGCCACAAGGCATCCGCAGCGCCGCACACAGTACTAACAGTAGACTATACAGGGTGAAACCATACAGAACAATGAACAAAAAGTACCAATACTTCAGAAACTCCAGCCAGTCATATGCAGTAAAGACGGAGCGGAAGAACAGGTATGGAGACAGGAGGGGAGGGGGCCCTGCTCATACGAGCTTACATCCTAAGGGAGGGTAAACAGACCAGGCACAAGAGGAGCCAGTTGAGGTGAGCGGAGAGAAGGGAGGACGAGCTAAAGGGAGGAGATGGGGGTTAAGTAGATGGTTGGTAGGCTTTGAGGAAGAGGTGAGTTTTGAGTGCACGTTTGAAGGAGCACAGAGTAGTAGAGAGAGGGAGTATATAGAACTCTCCCCATTAAAAAAATAGAGCCAAATTGTTTACTAGCAAACTAAAGCACTACCGCCTAAGGTGATATATTAAGATAAAAGCAAATGTACAAAATTGGTCAGAATGAAACCCATAACCCCAGTGCAATGAGGCAGCAATGCTAACCACTATGCCAAGGGCTGCCCAATATAAGCAAATCACATTGCAGTATTAAACAATGTGAAAACATATGAGCCACAGCTAATGACAGGATAAGGATACAGCAATATACTGTAGTTCTGGGCTAACATCCATTGAAGTTGAGCCTTTCCTTAGAGACAGCATCAGTCAGCTAACCATTGTTGCCAAGCGACAGGTATGAACAAATAACAGCTAGAACAGTAAGAACCACACAGTATTACCAATAATATATGACTAAATTATCAAAACACACAATAAATGTCATAAGTGACATAAAAAATAGGTTAGAATGAAAAGTGGAATCTGTGGGACACAAAAGGACATAATCCTCCCGCACATATACCTGGGTGTGCTGCAGTAAAGGAAAACCATCATAACCATAACCCAATGGTTATAGGAGGTAGATAAAAGAGCATACATGGTAGTATGGGCCAAATGTCACTAAATGCAGTATGGAAATTAGATACAGTAAGGGAAGAGACAATGGGTCAGCTGGATCCTCACTTGTCATCCACAGGGAAGGAGATACAAGACTGGCGGCCGGGACCTTGTCAATGAGTTGGGGACAGGTACCTGATCAATGGGATGGGGGAAGCCCATGTTAGGAGTAACAAGAAATTCTAACAATTAGCCACCTAGAGAGAAACTGGAGCAGGTACAAACCACAGCTACAATCAGACCCATGGAAGGATAGAAATAGCCTGGACTCAACATGCCAAGTTCCAGGTAACATCCACAATTGAAGGAGTTACAGACAGGAGAAAACTGCCAAATTCATGGCCCCAGGGGGATGACCAAGGTATCACCAGTGTATGCAGGAGGCATAAATACTGACCCAGACTGCTGACCAGTCTACTAACCAGGCTTCTGAAACTATCAGACCCACTAGGTGACCACAGGATATTTCAGTGCAGTAATACATCACTACTGCTCTTCTCAGAAAGCAAGAAATGTAATATATTTTGCATTAATGATATTTAATGTAAATAATACAATGTTAGTCTGCTAATTATTTCACGACTATTCAATTTATTATAGCAATAAGTAAAAATAACAAGCAATTATTGATAGCATGTGCCTAAATATAAATTGCAAATAGCTCAGCTTTCAGTAATTATAATTTACTTGAGCTAGATTTATAAACCAAATAAAAAAAACTGATCAGTGTTTGAAGAATAAACATAATTTATATATAACTATGTACACTGTATGGACATAAGTATTTGGCCACACCTGGTTAATTATTGAATGGAGGTGTTTCCATCAGACACGTTGCCAGAGGTGTATAAAATCAAGCACCTAGCCATGCAGTCTCCATTTGCAAACATTTGTGATAAAAAAAAGGGTTCTGAAGATCTCAGTGACTTCAAAAGTGGTACTGTGGTAGGATGCCACCTTTACAATAAGACTGTTCCTGAAATGTCATTCCTGCAAACTATTCCACGGTCAAATGGAAGTGATATTATTAGAAAGTGGAAGCGTTTAGGAACAACAACAACTTAGCCACAAAGCAGAAGACCATGTTAAATCACAGAGAGGGGTCAATGACTGGTAAGGTGCATGGTGCGTAAAACTTGCCAACACTCTGCTGATTCCATAGCTGAAGAGTTCCGAACTTCCACTGGCATTAATGTAAGCAGGCACTTAATGGAATGGGTTTCCATGGCCGAGCATCTGCATGTAAGTCTCACATCACTAAGACCAATGCCAAGCGTCGGATTGAGTGGTGTAAAGCACACCGACCCACTGGACTGTGAAGCAGTGGAAACCTGTTCTGTGGAGTGACAAATCATGCTTCTCTGTTTGGCGGTTAGATAGACGAGTCTGGGTTTGGTGGATGCTGGGAGAATGTTACCTGCCTGACTACATTATGCCAACTATGAAGTTTGGTGGAGGAGGGATATAGGTATGGGGTTATTTTTCAGGGTTTAGGCTAGGCCCCCTAGCTGCAGTAAAGGGCAATCTTAATGCTTCAGCATACCAAGTCATTTTGGACAATGTTATGCTTCCAACTTTGTGGCAACAGTTTGGGGAAGGCCTTTTCATGTTCCAACATGACTGTGCCTCAGTGCACAAAGCAAGGACTACAAAGACATGGTTTGATGAGTTTGGTGTGGAAGAACTTGACTGGCCCGGACAGAACCCTGACCACAACTCCATCGAACACCTTTGGGATGAACTGGTATGGAGATTGGAAGCCAGGTTTATCGTCCAACATCAGTGCCTGACTCGTAAATGCTCTACAGAATGAATGGGCACAAATTTCCACAGAAACACTCCTACATCTTGTTGAAAACCTTCCGAAAAGAGTGGAAGCTGTTATTGCTGCAAAAGGGGGACCAACTCCATATTAAAGAATATGTTTTGTATACAATGTCATTACAGTCCCTGTTGGTGTAATGGTCAAGCGTTCGAATACTTTTGTCCATATAGTGTAATTCAATTACATTTCAGATTTAAATACTGTATAAAGCAGTATAAAGATGGGTACAATTCATAAATGTGTTTGTTGAAATTGATACCATTTATCTTTCCTTGGTAGTTAATGTTAAATTATTTAAAGGTTAGCCTAATTTATGATGTCTGAATTATTTAATGCAATCACAGTTAAGCATTCAATATTAAATTTCAAAGTCATATAGGACTTATAGCTGTCCAAAATACAAGGCTGATTCTGGATGGCAGGAACTAGGATGAAGAACTATAAGTTCCCTTGTGTACCAGGAAGCTAAATGTCTATCACCAGATCCCTCTTGACAAGTTCAACAAAACAAATGGTATTTTTTGAATTATATGTAATAATCAATTTACTTTATTTATTTCTAAAACTTCAAGAACATAACCAGCAGATATCTGGATGATTTGCTGACAATTATTGCTCTAAACTTACATTAACTTAATAAATTTCCAAACTAAAACAGAAAACTAACTTCAGTATACAGTAGGAGGAATTAGAACTGATTTGATATAAATTAATACCACATGACCAAAAGCATAACATTCCAAAGTTTTGCCAACATTCTGGAGATGCCTGGCAAAATATAAAGCTTATTTATAAATAGCTTTAATTTACTAATAAGGTTTTATTTAAACATTGCAAGGTTGTTTGATTCTCTATTCTGATGTCACTAATGAGCCATCGTCTGTTGAGTGAGTCCACCACATCGAGGATGTCCATATGTGACCTCACAGTTTAAGGCTCATCTTTCAAACAGTCTGGAAGAACATTCTGGTACCTTTCTAAGCTGTTTAGTGAATTTTGTACACAGGTAGTAAGGTTGATGAAATACACAGGTCTATTGAGTTTAACCTTTCATTAATTCTAACTGCATTGATCCAGAGGACAGCAAAACCTATAGTGTTGCATTTGCCAATTTAGCTGCACAAGGGGAAGAAAATCCTTCCTGACCTCCAAAATGACAATCATAAATATTACCTGAATTAATCAACCCCCATAATGACCTCTAATCATTTTTTAAAATCTCATTAATTTCAAGCTTTGTTCAATAGACAGCATTGTAGAACAAGTACAATGAGAAAAAACAATATGACATAAATATTGGTTCCACTTTATATCGTATCAAAGGGGTTTATAACAAAGTGGGTTTTCCATTAATATTGTAAAAGAGAAAGAGACTAGAAGAGAGTCTGTGAGAAAGGGAAAGTAAGAGGTGCAAGAGGGGGGGGGCATAGAGGTGGGGAGAGATAAGAGTTCTCGTTTACCTACTGCCCGGAACGGAGGAGCTATAAAGTCTGTAACATGGGGTCCATGTCTCGTGAGATTTGGGAAGAGTGTTGTTAAGGAGGGCTGTAATATGTTCCATGGACGAAATATGCCATAATCTAGTCATCATTTCTGGTTTGGTAGGGTAAAATGTGTGTTTTTCCAAGCTCGGGCTATGAGTTGTTTACAAGCTTGACTAACCTGAAGTGTCAGACAGACCTTTGGTTTGCTTATAGATGGGGCGGCTTTGTTGAGAAAATAAATTACGGGGTCCCTGGGGAGGTGAACAGCTGTGAGTTGGTGCAATATTCCATAATGATTGGATAATGGGACAGTCCCACCAGATGTGTAAGTAAGTACCCTGTCCACCACAGACTCACCAGCACCTGTCTAAAGTGTTTGGGAAAATACTATGGAACTTGGTTGGGACTAAGTACCATCTAGAGCCGAGGTTCCCAAAGTGTGCGCCGTGGCTCCCAGGGGTGCCGCGGTGCTGTCACAGGGGTGCAGTGTGAGAGAGAGCAGAGGAGGGAGACAGCGTGAGAGAGGGCAGAGGAGCGGGACAGCGTGAGAGAGGGCAGAGAGAGGGGGCAGCGTGAGAGGGGACAGCGTGAGATGGGGCAGAGAGAGGGGGCAGAGAGGGGGCAGTGTGTGAGGAGAGAGGGGGTAGCATGAGAGGGCAGAGGGAGTAGCGTGTGAGGGCAGAGGGGGCAGCGTGCGAGGACAGAGGGGGCAGCGTGCAAGGGCAGAGGGGGCAGCGTGCGAGGGGGCAGCGTGTCTGGATGCAGAGGGGGCATTTTTGCATACAACTAAATAAGTATTTCTGTCCTGACCTAAATACTTATTACATTTTTTTGACCCAACTACTTCTAAAAGAAGACTGCTCAGTAATTATTTTGGAGGGGTGCCTTGAAAAAATTATGGAGACTCTAAGGGTGCCGCAAACTGCAAAAGTTTGGGAACCACTGATCTAGAGTACACTTTATAAGCAACCTCTACTCATTTTGACTACAGATATCATGTCTTGTAATAAAGGCATCCATGTAATTTTTGTTATTCTGTTTGTTAATTTGCCATCATCACTTCCTGTGGTAATGAATTGCACAACTTAACCACCCTTACTGTAAAGAATCCATTCTTACATTTGTAATTCATGACCCCATCTCCAAATCTTTGCATGTTCCTTGAATATATTATGGCACCTTTAAACCACATAATTAGCCAAAGTAAACAAACCATTCTCTATAGTTTAACTCTTAAATTGCCTTTATTAATGAGGTTGCCTGCCTTTGAACAATCCCATGTTCTCCTATGTCCTTCTTACAGTGAGGTGCCCAAAACTGTAGCTACATGTTTATTTTGGCTTTATTGACATCCCTCCATGTCTGCACTATACCTTTAGTTTTTTCTGTTAGAGAATTCTTTTTTGAGAACAGTTTCACTGCCTCAAACTCAAGACAATAGACACATCCATAGCTCATCCAATAAGCACATAATAAGCACATCAATAAGCTGTGTTTAGCACAATTTTTTCTGGTTATAAGAAATACATGCAGTTGAGTTGGTATATACTTCTGCTCGCATTCTGGGAGAAATAAATAGTCAATTGGTAAAACACTGAAGTTGAGCTTCATATGGTCATCATTGTCATGCAATGTCATAAAATTGAAATAGGAATGAAAGGTGTTTCTCAATTAAGCAACATAATTGCTTTTTGTGTATATTATTAGACAAGTGTTAGGCCAAAAGATTAGTTGCAGTTCTTAAATTAGATTGCATTGGAATAATGATTTCATACTAACTACATAACTGAGATAAGTGATTCTGCCAGTAACATTCACATATCTAATTCATTTGAAGAATTCTTTTGAAATGAATCAATAACGTCTAGTAGTTTTTTAGAATTCAAATGGATACAAAATACAACATATGGTTATTTAACACTTCAAATTTAGACCAGTGGCAAGATGAAATGATATAAATATGGAGTACACTTCAGTTCAACAAGCTGCTTCCTCAGGTGCTTGTGGGTAATGTAAGTAACAATTTACAGAGCCTGAGACACTATGGTTCACATATCACTTTCCAAAGCAATGTATTAAAGGGGTATTTAGCTGAAGAATTCTTCTCCATAATCAGAGTCTCCATATATACTGGTGGGACCCAACCTTTGGACCCTCCCACATTCACCATTACCTTAATGATTATAGTCGCAGATCCCATGAAATCTCTATATCTGCCAGCAGTAATGCTAAGCATTCAGTCTTCGAAGTAGTCCCAAATCTGGAATGTGGAAGTGGTGGGGGTAGAACCCCTTTAATTGAGCTACTGTTGAAAGTTTATTGTTTTGAACTATAAATTTCCAACAGTAAAATCCCTGACATAAAATAGTGTACAGGTGAACTGCCAAGTTATATTATTTGCACATTACCAAGCAATTCAGATCATTTAGCATTTAAGAATAACAATAGTTTTCCTTAAATCTGTCAGACATTGACATACGCATTTGATCAAATGTCAGACTTTATATAAAAATACATATAGCTACATTTTCTATATTATAGGAAATCTCACATAACATTCTCTATGTTACAAAAACTCACCTGATCACTGATTGGAAATGTTTCTTTTACACTTTCATTCCCAAGTCCTGAATCATCAGCATCAATGAGATTATCCACAGGGACATTTTGATTTGGTTTCATGTAACTAAAGTCACTTTCACTGGAATCCAAAGCTACACACACATTGTACGAGTAGGGGAATGGTAAAGTCCCATCACTGTACATGGAGAATGTCCTGGGGTCAACTTGAGGATACAGATTTGTACTTAGAGATGCAAAGGTTGGTGAAGGTTTTGATTCCTTGCATTTCGATATAATAACCAACATAACTGTCACAATAAATAACAAAGAAATGAGCGCAAGTGCGATCACTAAGTACAATTGCAGATTGGACTGTGGATCTTCATCTTTGATCTGATTACTGAGTTTAGGAACCACTTGTTGAAAGTTATTTGCAACAATGAGACTTAAAGTGACTGTAGCTGAGAGAGAGGGGTCTCCATTGTCCTTCACCATCACCACAACCTTGTGTTTCAATATATCCTTGTCTTGAAAGACACGTGATGTCCTGATTTCACCCGTGTGCTGACTAATGATAAAGTGAGATGGTTCTGACACATGTATGAAGTGATAAGAGAGCCAGGCATTATGTCCAGAGTCTGCGTCCACTGCAACCACCTTAGTTATTAATGATCCTTGTTCAGAGGCAAAAGGGACCATCTCAAACACAGCTGGTCCACCACTTTCTGGTGATGGGTACAGGATTTTTGGTGCATTATCATTCTGATCCACTATACGGATGATTAATGTAACATTGCTGCTCAGAGATGGGGATCCATTGTCTCTAGCAGTTACTTGTATTAGAAACTCCTTGTGCTGCTCATAATCAAATGATCTCTGAGCATAGAGAACTCCAGTCTCTATATTGATGGACAGATATGAGGACACTGGGAGATCTTCTGTATTTGTGCTGGAAACTGAATAAATAATTTTAGCATTGTCTCCAGTATCAGGGTCTGAAGCTTGTATACTGTATATTGAGGCTCCTGGTAAATTGTTCTCTGGTACATAAGTAACATAAGTAGATTTCATAAATATTGGTGGATTGTCATTAACATCTGATATCTCCAGTCTGATGGTTCTTCTGCTGGAAAGTGGGGGAGATCCTAAGTCAGTAGCTAAAATTGTGATGTTATAACTAGATACTTTCTCTCTGTCCATAGCGCTTGTTGTAACAATTCTGTAATAACTGTTAGATGATAATAATTTAAATGGGATTTCTTCTTTAATTTGACAGTCAACTTCTCCATTTTCTCCTGAATCTTGATCACTAACTTTAATTAGTGCTATCATTGTACCTGGTGCAGAATCCTCTGGAATAGGACTAGATAATGATGTGATAGATATCTCTGGAACATTGTCATTTTCATCTATCACTTCTATCAATACTTTACAATGGGCAACAAGGCCACCTCCATCCTTTGCTTGGACAGACAGTTCATAGTTATTTGTCGCTTCAAAATCCAAATATCTATTTGTTTTAATTTCACCATTTGTAGGGTGAATACTAAACATTCCTGTATGATGAAGATCTCCTGAAGTTTTGCTGAAGGAATATGTGATCTCTGCATTTACACCTTCATCTTTATCAGTTGCATTTAATATAATTACAGTGGAGTTAATTGGAATGTTTTCTTTTAGTGTAACTTTATATATCTCATGTTTAAATATAGGAGCATTATCATTACCATCTGTAACAATCACCTTAACTAAAGCAGTTCCAAATTTCACTGGATTTCCTCCATCAAATGCTGTTAAAATTAATTCATGAATATTTTGTGTCTCTCGATCTAAAGGTTTCTCTAATACAAGTTCTGGAAATATACTCCCATCTGCTCTGGTCTTTTCATTAAGTGTAAAGTACTGATTGTCACTGAGCCTGTATGTCTGCACTGAATTACTACCAATATCTGGATCTTCTGCACTTTGTAAAACAAATCTTGCTCCTGGTGATGTAAATTCAATAACTTCCAAAATTATTTTATTATGAAAAAAATGTGGATAATTATCATTTAAATCCTCAATTTCAACTTTGGCATTAAAAATATTAAAGGGATTTTCAACCACAGCATCAAAGGTTAGGAAGCAGGTAGCTGCTGTCCCACACAGTGTCTCTCTGTCTATCCTGTCCTTAACATATAGATTTCCATTATCTAAATTTACATAGAAATATTTTTCTGAAACAGGTGATACAATTCTAAGATTTCTAGATGACAGCTGTTTAATATCTAATTCAAGATCTTTTGAAATATTTGCTATAACAGAGTCTTTTCTTATTTCTTCTACAATAGAATAATGAATCTGACCAGAGACTGAATGACACAGCCAAGAAAATAAGAAGGAAAATATTACTTGCCATCTGATTCCTTTGTATGTCTGTGTATGAGGTTTCATCTCAGCCATACTCAGCAGCCAAAATGTTCCTTATAAAGTCCTTTTAAATGGTTATTATTTATAATCCAGTGAGGTAAAAAACATATAGTTCTTAATCCACTTGTTTGTAAAAATAAGAGCTTTTGTCCTGTACAGTATGTTGTGTAGAGAGAATCCAGAAAATGGCTGTGTGTCTTCCTGCAGATCTGCAGTGTGTGTGAGTGATGAAAATACCAGTGGATCTCCAGTTCTGTATTCTTCTCCTTATTGGTTAAACAGCGGCGCTCTGAGGTGAAACTGTAGAACTGCAATACTGTGAAATTATTTTTCACAGTATATATTTAAAGGAGTATCCAAATATTTGGTGAATTTCTTTCCATTTTACGCATTGTAAACATTTTTCTATCAGTTTATATATTTCAATACTAAACAAATATCATTGAGTTCTGCATTATAGATCACATAATTTCTTATAATTCTGTTTATATACCATGCATAAGAAAACAAAATAAATTATTTGATTTGATATTTATCAAAAGTACATAATAAACTGCATAAAGCACATAGCAAGGATCTGATTGCAGCAAATATTGATCATTTTGCGGTCTAGAAGTAGTGTGCACACTCATACTTTTTCTAAAATACTATTGTTCAAGAAATCAAGTTTTTTTGGCTGTCATTTTGCATATCAAGCAGGTGGATGTATGGATGTAGCAATATGAATTCTGGGAATGGGACTAGCTGGTGTGATGCCTAAATCTGGGGTAAAGTTCACTAAAAATGGATAACAGCTTTAATATTAGGCTCACATTGTTGCTAATGCTACATGATACAATATCTTATAATATAACATTTTGAGTTGCAAGACCCAAGCTATTTATCTTGTGGCATATGATGTCTGGTAAAGGATCATTTGATACTTATGTAATAATAATTGTGTACATTGCAAATTGATTCCTCAGGCAAATGTGGGCAAGTCCCTTAACACTTTAGAGAGTCGAGAAAAGTATAGTCTTGAAGACAGTAGTTTCCAATGCTATGAAAGTACTAGTGTATTTATTTTCACTATTAGACTATATGCAAGTGAGAGATAACACCCACTATGGGGCATAATTAATTAGCTTGGCGGTCCGCGATTAAGAGGCCGCTGCACTTTACTCAAAGTAATACGGTGCCGAAATACAGCGGATTTCCCTCCGCAATCCTATGGGGTGCAAAGGAAATTCCGCCTTATTGTGGTACCACGTCTTACTGTCGCCGGCCATTCTGGCGCGTAATCGCGGACCGCCAAGCTATTTGAATAAGCCCTATATGTATAATAATGAATACTGTTTTAAAATTACCGTAATGCTAAAATAAAGATAAAGCTTAGCCCTGTTTTGAACAAGTAGCTTCAACCGTAATATTTTTTAATATTTCGGATACAAAATATTCACAAGTCAGTTACTGAGATATATAGTTTGCACTTTACCAAACAATTCAGGACAACTCAAAACTAACAGAGAATATGGTTTAAATCTTTTTGATGCTTTGCGTTTTTTGTTTATTACCAACCTTAGGGTTTTGTTTCAACTTTGATTTTCATTAACCTGACTTTTCAAGGAAACCGTATTATTTTTCTGCCAATACCTAACTACTGTGTAATCATGAATCATGATTCCAAATACAGATACTTTGAGCTAGATTGTTAGACTGTCTTCATAGTTAAACAATGTACTTCTAGTGGACCAGATGTGTTTTCGCAGTCATAGATGAAGAATATAGATGTGATTGAACAGTTTATTGCATTAAAATCCTCCAAAAATGTAAATACAAATCATACAAAGTTTGTGAACTTCGCTGTACATAAAATTATTGCAAACTTAGGTGACTAAAACAAACCCTATGTCATGACCTCTTTCAGTTGGTACAAAATGTTCTGCTTCTCAATTTCACACTTATCTTTGTATTGCAGTAACCTGGATGGAATTCATTAATCTATCATAATGAATCCAGTACATGCACCTGCAATAGAATAAATCAGGTGGGAAGTTTTGAAATTGTATATGGGGTAATAGGGTCGAATAAAATGATAGTAAAATCAGTACATTAAACGAGTATAAGAAAAAAATCGCTATCAAATAGTTTATTTCCAATACCAAAAGCACAAAAGTCTAGAGGTGTGTGGCCTAATGTTGTATAAAATTAGTTAAAATGTTTTATTAGATGTCAATCTCCATTTGGTTATTTAACCAGTTTACTAATGCCAAAAATAAGATTTTTAATAAAAATATTTTAGTATGGTATTTTACATTTTAATGAAATGTTTACACTAGTTTTCGACAAATGAATACTAGAATCAGGAAAAATAAAAAAATATAATAAGCCTGATATAACCTGAATATTTTGAAGAGTATAAAGTACATTATACATATTACACACTAATGTTCTTATTAAATTTTGTGCACATACCTTTATAGCCGGTAAGCTGTGATGTCATAAATCACTGATTATACTGTTATAGTGAATGTTAGTCCTTACACTACACAACTATGTTGCTCTTCACATCTAGCTTTATTTCACCTGTGCTGACTGACAATAGTACAAATTGTTGAATTGTACGCATTCATAAACAAGGAATCTCCTGACTGTGTATTCAAGACTTTTTGGATAAAAAAAACCAACAACTTTTATTAACAGTAATTGTATCCATCCTATCTGACATTTTAAATACCCTACCAATGGTGCATATTGCTACTCAATAAATCTAGTCAACGGATATTTTCAAAATGAGCCTTGTAATAAAAAAGCATGAGACTTATTCTTAGCAATAGCACAAAGCACAGTATCAGACAATGAAAAAGCTGCATTTGGCAAAATACACCAACAAGTGGTAAATACACAACTAAATGTGTGGTGCACATGGCAATGAACGGGTTTGGAAGGGAGAGCAGCAGAGAACGGGGCAGCCTAGCACTTCAAAACATCCTGTGTGGCCCTAATGTGACATGGCCCCGCCCCTATCCCGCTGCTGGAGGGACCAACATTGGGAGGTATGCATAACACATTCTGGATTAATAGGGACATTGATACTCAGTGATAATGTCCACTGCATCATGGTGACTATTCAGTATAAAATGTAATCATTTCTCATAGACCAATTGTTTAACAAATAATTTGTTCTATATAGAAATATGGACATCTGTATAATTTAAGATGTTTAGATGACTTACCTGCACCATATTATTGGTAGCCAATGTTTCCTTTATGCTTTCATTTCCAAGTCCTAAATCATCAGCATCAATGAGATTATCCACAGGGACATTTTGATTTGGCTTCACGTACGTAAAGTCTCTTTCACTAGAATCCAAAGCTACACACACATTGTACGAGTAGGGAAATGGTAAAGTTCCATCGCTGTACATGGAGAATGTCCTGGGATCAACTGGAGGATACAGATTTGTACTTAGAGAAGCAAAGGTTGGTGAGGGTTTTGATTCCTTGCATTTTGATATGATAACCAACATAACAGTTACAATAAATAACAAAGAAATCAAGGCAAGGGCAACAATTAAGTATAACTGCAAATTTGATCGAGGATCTTCATCAATGAGTTGATTGTTTATTTTGGGAACTATGTGCTGAAAATCATCTGCAACAACAAGACTTAAGGTTACTGTAGCAGAGAGAGAGTGGTCTCCATTGTCCTTCACCATCACCACAACCTTGTGTTTCAATATATCCTTCTCTTGAAAGACACGTGATGTCCTGATTTCACCCGTGTGCTGACTAATGATAAAGTGAGATGGTTCTGACACATGTATGAAGTGATAAGAGAGCCAGGCATTATGTCCAGAGTCTGCGTCCACTGCAACCACCTTAGTTATTAATGATCCTTGTTCAGAGGAAAAAGGGACCATCTCAAACACAGCTGGTCCACCACTTTCTGGTGATGGGTACAGGATTTTTGGAGCATTATCATTCTGATCCACTATATGGATAATTAATGTAACATTGCTGCTCAGAGATGGGGATCCATTGTCTCTAGCAGTTACTTGTATTAGAAACTCCTTGTGCTGCTCATAATCAAATGATCTCTGAGCATAGAGAACTCCAGTCTCTATATTGATGGACAGATAAGAGGACACTGGGAGATCTTCTGTATTACTGCTGGAAATTGAATAAATTATTTTTGCATTGTCTCTGGTATCAGGATCTGAAGCTTGTATACTGTATATTGAGCCTCCTGGTAAATTGTTCTCTGGCACATAAGCAACATAGGTAGATTTCATAAATATTGGTGGATTGTCATTGATGTCTGATATCTCTATTCTGATGGTTCTTCTACTGGAAAGTGGGGGAAATCCTTTGTCAGTAGCTACTATTGTGATGTCATAAGATGATATTTTCTCTCTGTCCAAAGAACTTGTTGTAACAATTCTGTAGTATCTAGTAGATGATGATAGTAACTGAAAAGGCGTTTTTTCAATTATATCGCAGTCAACATCTCCATTTTCACCAGAATCTTGATCATGAACTTCAATCAGAGCTATAATTGTGCCGGGTGCAGAATCCTCAGGAATAGGAGACGATAATGATGTAATGGATATCTCAGGAGAATTGTCATTGTCATCAATTACTTCAATTAATACCTTGGAATGGGCAACAAGGCCACCTCCATCCTTAGCTTGCACAGATAGTTCATAATTACTTATCATTTCAAAATCCAAGTTTTTATTTATTTTAATTTCACCATTTGTTTGGTGAATACTAAACACACCTGTGTGGTGAACATTGTGTGAGGTTTTGGTAAAGGAATATATGATCTGTGCATTGGATCCTTCATCTTTGTCTGTTGCATCCACTATAATTACTGTAGAGTTAATTGGGGTATTTTCATTTATACTGACTCTATACAATTCTTGTGTGAATATTGGGGCATTATCATTGGCATCAGTAACAACTGCAGTAACTAAGACTGTACCACTTTTAGCAGGATTACCCCCATCCAATGCTGTTAAAATTAGTTCATGTATGTTTTGTGTCTCTCGATCTAAAGGTTTTTCCAACACAAGTTCTGGAAACTTACTCCCATCTGCTCTGGTTTTCTCAGTTAATGTAAAGTACTGATTATCACTGAGCCTGTATGTCTGCACTGAATTACTACCAATATCTGGATCTTCTGCACTTTGTAAAGGAAATCTTGCTCCTGGCATTGTAAGTTCAATGATTTCTACAATAATATTGTCATGAAAAAAAAATGGAGGATTATCATTTATATCCTGAATTTCTATATTGACAGTGAAAACATTTAAGGGATTTTCAACCACAGCATCAAAGGTTAGGAAGCAGGTAGCTGCTGTCCCACACAGTGTCTCTCTGTCTATCCTGTCCTTAACATACAGATTTCCATTATCTAGATTTACATAAAAATATTTCTCTGAAACACGTGATACAATTCTCAGTTTTCTAGATGAGAGCTGTTTAATATCTAATCCAATGTCTTTCGCAATATTTGCTAAAAGAGAGTCTTTTCTCATTTCTTCTACAATAGAATAATGAATCTGACCAGAGACTGAATGACACAGCCAAGAAAATAAGAAGGAAAATATTACTTGCCATCTGATTCCTTTGTATGTCTGTGTATGAGGTTTCATCTCAGCCATTTTCAAAACCTTTATCTGTTCAGTATTTGTGATACACTTGGGTAGAACATATATAAATCCAATGTTTATGAAGAAAAAATCAAATATCCTTTTTCTTGTGCAGAGAGAATCCAGAAAATGGCTGTGTGTCTTCCTGCAGATCTGCAGTGTGTGTCAGTGATGAAAATACCAGTGGATCTCCAGTTCTGTATTCTTCTCCTTATTGGTTAAACAGCGGCGCTCTGAGGCCAAACTTAGGAATTGCATTACTCAGAAAATATTTATTTTTAAGCAAGTGTTTTGCAAAGCAGTTTTATAATGTTTGGTCTAAATTAATTAGTATAATAAAATGGTAAATAACGCCAGTGTTCCATTAACATTTATGGAATTTAGGGCAGGACTCTGGTAAAGCATCATACTGGAAACTGTGTCAGTTTAACTAGATGGGACTTTATATATAAGTTACAAGCTATTTAAAAAAAATAGCTACCTAGTAACTTTACATTAAATGGAGTTTTAGGGGATTTAATCTCTTAATCACTTATTGAAAGGTACGGTAAATTAATAAATCAACTCAAATCACTTAATGTAACTTTTTTTTAATTAAGGAAGATATCATTTTCACATTGAACAATATGACACAACATCCATAATATACTATTATAGGCATAAGTATAAGAAAAGATAAAAGAAAACTTTACAGCAGGGAGTCAATGACTGTACAGGGAGACCAATAAGAAAGTAGAATCGGAAGGGTCTGACCAATACAAATGTAGTACAAGGCCTTTTAAAATCCACTTGAGAGAAAACAACTATCACACATCAGTGTGTGTCTCATTTCCCTGATATATCCTAGTGTATCCTAATGTTTTAATCTCATTGTAAAAATGCATTATGCAAATTTTTAGCTATGTTATAATTAATTCCTCTGATTATAACAGCATAAGGTTTATATATGTATGTAGTATCTGTAATTTATACAAGTTGCCTACTTAAAATACGTTTTCAATTGTTTTCTTCTAGAATGCATGAGTTCCTCAAAAGACAAGTCAATGTGTCAAATGTTTGTAACCATTTATTAAGTGGAAGCACCTTTTTTATATCCAATATTGAGATATTAGTTTCTTGCTGCATTTGGAGATGCAAATGGAGTGATACAATGTATTTGTAAGTGATCATGTGTTTTCTTTAAAGTGTAAGAGGACATCGCACCCCCTTCTGCTGTCTTACATTGTCTCCGGTCGCACTCATTCGATTCGGTCACTGATCGCTCACTGCAGAATCAAACATGGGAAATGACACATGTAACTGAGGCAGGAGAGGGAGAGGAAAACAAATGATATGCATCAGAATATTTTTAATGAACTAGACAAACATTTCACTGGGTACAGGTAACAAAACAGTGAAATTCTGAGAGTATATATAATGCTCCCGATTAAAAAAACAAAGCTAATTTGTTTACTAGTAAACTAAAGCGCTACCACCTAAGGTGACATGTTAAGATAAAAGCAAATGGCATATGTGCGAAACTGGTCAGAATCGAACCCATAACCGCAGTGCAGTGAGGCAGCAATGCTAACCACTGTGCCACGGGCTGTTGAATATCAGTGACTCATAGGGGGGTATTTAATTGTGGAAAGAGCTGTTCCTCAGCTAATGACAGGACAAGGATACAGCAATATACTGTAGTGCTGGGTTAACATCCATTGAAGTTGAGCCATTCCTTAGAGGCAGCATCAGTCAGCTGACCACTGTTGCCAAGCGACAGGTATGAACAAATAACAGCTAGAAGATGGCTGTGGCAGAACGTGTGACTGCAGGAGGTCGACTATGTACGGGCAAAGTCAGAAAGCCTATAAACAATGTGTAGAGGAAATTGTATACAGAAAACCACCCAGTATTTTTAATAATATATATCTAAATCGGAAAAACACAAAATAAATGTCATATATGGCATAAAAATAGGTTTCTTTCTTCTTCAATGGAATAATGAATATGACCAGAGACTGAATAACAGACACAATAAAATAAGAAGGAAAATATTAATTGCCATCTGATTCCTTTGTATTTCTGCGAATGAGGTTTCATCTGAAATCTGCAAGAGCAGTTTTCTTTCACCAGACCAGTATTTGTAATCCAGAAAAAAAAGTAGACTGTTCTCCTGTAAAGATTTGCAAGCACATATGCTATTATCTGGATTGAGAAAATCCAGAAAATGACTGTGCCTTTATTGCAGATCTGTAGTATACAGCGGCACCGTGTGGTGAAACTGAGGAAGTGCAGTACTGACAAACTCATTTTAGTGTAGCCAGTGTCTGACTTACAGTATCTAAGTGATATGTAATGCTAAAATAATTAAAGAAAGTAACAGTAGTGCTTAATTTTATGTTAAAAAGCTGAATTATTCAATGACCTAGGTGAATTAATATGTTATTGCATATATTTAAATAACTTCAACAAAGTTCATTGGATGATAAAATTAAGATAAATTATATGAACTGAATTTTATAAGGTTCTTTTAAATAAATAATTAAATAATATATTATTTCAATTAACTTAATTTACGTAAGTCTTATTTAACTTTTTATTCTCTAAAATTTACCATTCAACCTTCAACACACTGTTATGTTTAAATTATAACTATACATACATTAAAGTTAATTTATTATATATATATATATATATATATATATATATATATATATGTATATATTATATATATATATATATATATATATATATATAAACATATATATAATTGTTAAATAGTTCATGTTAATTGCTAGAATTATGAAGAACGCAATCCAATTTAGTTAGAAGTCTATTATTATTAGTTGATAATATTTTATATTAATATTATATTTTATGACAGAAAATAGAGAGCAGTGAACATAATTACTTGGTGAATGTATAATGTTTAAAACTATACATAAATTATAATATTTATGATAAATTACATAAACAGGTATGTTATAAATATACATTCTAATAGATTATCCTTAATGCTTTATTGTAATCTGCAATAGTTAAGTCTATTCATGTAAGAATTTTAATGGGACACAAATTACATGGTCCTTCAATATAATGGGCCTTTATTCTAGTTTTTGTTTTCCTGAAGAAATTTTCTATTTTCGGCAGCTAAGCTGAATGTCCTACACCAATGTCTAGAGCCCGTCTAATTAGACTAACATTAATAAAGTTATTTTTTATAATACTATAAACATGCCATTATGGATAAATATATCATTGCCAGCAACTGTTTACATTTGCAAACAATGAACAAAAGAAAAATGCTAATATTTTCAGAAATATGGTGTTTCCAAATAAAACAAAAAAATAAAAACAATCTCCGGTAGAAAGAAATGAATGAAATGGTTAGCATTATATAAATTGATTACTACATTCGGAAAAGTTTACATTTGCAAAATAACGTTATACAATAAACAATACACTTTACACTGATTCATTAAGGAAAGTAAACAAAGAAAGAGTAATTTTGCACCTTGGCAAAACCATGTTGCATTGGAGGGGGAGGTAAATTTGAAATGTAGGGACAGATACAGTTGGGATAGGACATGTCCTAGATCAACTTTAAATTTCAGTGTAAAAATAAAGCTATCAAGTATTTGTGTGCTAGATGAAAAATCAGTCAGTATTTAACTTATGTGCAAAATAATAAGCTAATATGCACCCCTTGCATTGCAACATGTTTTGTCCAGTAGAAAACGTACTCATTTTTTTTGCCTTACTTTACTTAATGAATCTGGCCTTGTGTGTCTATTTGGCCCTAAAAGGAGCAGTGACATTTTTTTGCTTGTATCTTTGAACATCCTAATAAATAAGCTTACTATAGTTTTTATTTTTCTATGTATAATTAATAAGCACAGCTCTGGTAGTTTATACCTTTCTCTCCATCCTGTGCATCCTCTGAGAGGCATAGAAATAGATAGTTATGGAACAGTCCACTTCTCAATTTGTAAACAATAAATTAGCTGCAGACTACCTTTATTGCTCTGGAATGGTCATAACATTTAAACAGGAATGGAAAATATTCCAAAATAAACAACTTATCTGTTTTCTCAACAATAGGGGCAATAGTTTACATCAGTATTTTTCTTATGGCTATACCAATGAAATAATTAATTCAAACAAACAATCACTGGTCCATGTAGTAAAGTGAGAAGTTTACAGATTCAGTTGATCAAAAATAATATATGGTTATTCAACACTTTCAAAATACATTTTCTCATGTACAAAAATACAATGTAAATTGTTATACAAATTAAGTCATTAATTCTATATCATGTGTTCTATGTAATTCAACACTTCAAGGACACTGAACTGAATAAGACTGCTTGTAGGTATATTTTGCTGTAAACTTTAATTTACAATTCCTGAATCATCAGTGTCACTAAGATTATCTATAGGTACATTTTGATTTGGTTTCATGTAACTAAAGTCATTTTCGAAAGCCACACAAAAGTTGTACGAGTAGAGCAATGGAAAGTTCCACCACTATATGTGGTCGAGAATTGAACTCATGACCCCAGCGCTCTGAGGCAGAAGTGCTAACTACTGAGCCACTGTGCTGCCCAAATGATATAAAGTTGTATTTAAATATCTGAATGTTGGAGAAGCTTTGGATTACTTGCATTTTGATATAAAGGTCAACATAACAGTTACAATAAACAAAAAGGAAATTATTGCAATGGCAATAAATAAATATAGTTTCAAATTTGACTGAGAGTCCTCAGTATTGATTTGATTATTGAGCATAGGAACCATCTGTTGAAAATTGTCTGCAACAACAAGACTGTGGCTGAGAGAGAGGGGTCTCCATTGTTCTTCACCAGGGGCGTAGGAACTAAAATTTTCATGAGGGGGGGAAAGGCAAAGGACTACTATAGGGCTTGGAGACCCTTTTTCTCGCGATCAATGTCTCGTTTTATGACAATTGTAACAGTGACTGTAGATATACAAAGACTCCCAATTCGGTGTTAAATTTTGTCAGTGTTTCAGGGGTTGGCAAACCACAGTTTCATTGTTTGTTTTACTATAAAAATGTATTTGTACATTATTAAATGAATATTATTATTCATATTAAATACCAATTAGTCCAATAGCTGTTAGAAAGATAGATAAATTCAACTCTTCATCTTAAAAATGTTATTCTTTCATAGTCTTCAACCTAGTTTTTATTCAGGTATAGTTGACAGCCTAATCTCATTTGATTGGGAGCATTTTTAAATCTATAGTCACTGCCTCACTGGTTACGGTACGTGCTATAAATTTAAATGACTATCTCATGTTTGTTACTGGACGCACCACACGAAATTCAGGATAAAAATAAGTGAATAGTTGTTCATCATCAATACAGGTTATTTATTAAATGTTTATGAATGGAACACTTAGGGCCTGAGTCATTAAGGAGAGGAAAGCATAAAAAAGAAGTAACTTTGCACATGGGCAAAACCATGTTGCATTGGAGGGGGGGTATATTTAAAATGTGGGGACAGATTTATAGTTGGGGTAGGGCATGTACTAGATCAACTTTAAATTTCTGTGAAAAATAAAGCTATCAAGTATTTGTGTGCTAGATGAAAAAATAACCAGTATTTTCCTTTCATTGCAACATGGTTTGTCCCGGGGAACATTTAATCCTGTTTTTGCCATACTTTCCTTAATGACTAAGGCCTTTAGAATTAAATCTATACTAAGGCACTCTATATTAAAGGACATTTGGTAATTATACTAATCAATCTACAATTATTATTTTTTTAACATGTGTATAACAGATACCATGACTTCAGAAAGTAGCATTAAGGCTATTGTGTAGAAGTTCATGGGGGGGGGTGGCAAAATGCAGTCTTTGTCCACCCAACAGAAATCATTGGGGGGGCAACTGTCCCCCCTCAGTTCCTATGCCCCTATCCTTTATCATTACTAGAACTCTATGATTCAATATAACCTTCTTTTGAAATACATGTAAAGTCCTGATTTGAGCGGTATTCTGACTAATGATACATTTAGAGGTTTCTGACACTTGTATGAACTGATAAGAGAGCCAAGCATTATGTCCAGGATCTTTTACTGGAAAGTGGAGGCGATCCATGGTCAGTAGCTACTATTGGGATGTTATAATATATTTTCTCTCTGTCCATGGAACTTAATGTAACATGTGTTAAATGATTTTTACCCCCTTTGTGGGTTTCAATCTCCTTAATATTCTGGCAAATGTATGTATGACCATTTAATACCGTTATATATATATATATATATATATATATATATAACTATTACCGTCAACCAACTCCTCGCAAAAGGTACTTCTAAATTAACCCAAGAAACATCATTCTTATATTCCCTTAAATCGACAAACTTCAAGAATAACCACAAGATATAACTTCATTTAAAATGTGTTGTATTATATTATAGAACAATAAACAGCATAACAATATTGTACACAAAATATAGATTTTGTGCCATACATCATTCTTATTGCCTGTAATATACATATATATGTAATTGTGTGTGTATTGACTAACTCTTATCTAAAGGTGTAGTGTGTGTGTATGTATTAAGCTATATGTATGTGAATGCATTGTGTAGTGAAGGGTGAGGGAAGAATCTATACAGACAAGCATGCACACCTCTCACTCAAGTCCAATGGCCATTTTTAAACACATGGTTACACCCAGATCAATCTGCTCTACTTTCTCTTCAAACCAACAATCTAACAAAATGTTATATTTAACAATCTGATCACTTTCTGCACTTTCTATGCATAAACCAACACAGCCAAGAAAATGTTATATTTAACAATCTGATCACTTCCTGAAACCAACACAAAACCACACAGGACTATGTATAACACCAATGCTTCCATGACCAAAGCTTAACCAATACAGAACCATGTATAACACAAACACCTCCATTTATATCAACAATCTATCCCAAGCACAACAGGAATTCCAAGAATTGTACAGCACTCCACGAATCACAGCATTGCAACATTATTACAAGTCATGAAACCAATACTGAACCACAGAACTATGTATAACATAAATGCTTTCATTTAAATCAACAATCGATCCCAACAAGTCATGCATTTATGTAACACTGTCCATACCAAACCAAAATCTTTCCAATCACATTTACCATCTGTATTCAAACTTTCATTCTCATATACTCTACACGTATGCGTCTTCCATTCAACAACACATTACAACATGCTCATACTCACCTTTCATTCCATTCACACTCCATACTAGTCAGGGCCTAAGTAGGCCGTGATGTATTTCACGTCACATCCAAAAGAGACCCTTTCTTTTCCTGTGTACAGTAAAAACCTTTATTGTGGGCGGAGTCTAGAACCTGGCTACAGTCTTTCATATGCTAATTACTGACCAAATGCTACAAAACCTGTTTATCTGGTATTTACAATCCATAGCCCCAGATGGGGGAAGGATTTGTTCCTAGTCAGTGTGCTAATTAAATTGTGGCTGAATCTGTTCATATGTTATGTTCATATATAAAATAATAGATCATTTATATACTCTTCATCAACACTAATAGCTACTAATAATAGCTACTATATGAAAATATTAAATCTAAATGTGCTTTCCAATTATGTGACAGTCAACTTCTCCATGTTGCCCTGAATCTTGATCATGAACTTCAATCAAAGTAACCATTGTACCAGATTCCATATCCTCAGGTATAGGAATAGGACTAGATAATGATGTAATGAATATCTCAGAAGCATTGTCATTTTAATCTATTACTTCTTTTTATAATTTGGAATGAGCAACAAAGCCACCTCCATCCTCCGCTTGTACAGACAGTTCATAACTTTGTATAACCTCATAATCTATTAATTTCTTCTTCTTTTTCTTTCACCATTTGTTTTATCAATGCAAATAACACCTGTATGATGAATATTTACAGAGGTTTTGGTAACCTCATCTTTATCTTCTTCAGTTACACAAAATATTGTAGTATTGATTACACTGATTTTATGCACTGGTTGGGTAAATAGAAAAATTATCATTTGCATCAGTAACAATGATCCTAAAAAAAGTAGTACCAGTTCTAATATGATTTCCTCCAACCAATGCTGTTAAAATGAATTCATGAGTGCTTTGTGATTCACGGTCAAAGGGTCTCTCTAATACAGGTTCTGAAAATTTACTCCCATCTGGGTTGTTGTCTTCAGTCAATGAAAAATGTTGATTGTCAGTGAGCCTGTATGTTTGCACCGAATTAAAGCCAATATCTGGATCCTCTGCATGATGCATGACAAATTTAGTTCCTGATCAAAGGGATTTTCAGCCACTGTATCAAAGGTTAGGAAACAGGTAGCTGCTGTCACACACACACACACACACACACACACACACACACACACACACACACACACACACACACAATGTGTCTCTCTGTCTTTTCTGTCCTTAACATATAGATTTCTACTTTCAATATTTATATAAAAGTATTTCTCTAAAACACGTGATACAATTCTCAATTTTCTAGATGAGAACTGTTTAATATCTAATCCGAGATCTATTGCAATATTTGCTATAACTGAATCTTTTCTCGTTTCTTCTATAATAAAATAGTGAATCTGACCAGAGACTGAATGACACAGCCAAGAAAATAATAAGGAAAATATTACTTGCCATCTGATTCCTTTGTATGTCTCAACCATTTCAAAATCTAAAATCTTTTTTACAATCGAGATGAAAAAAACCCCCTAAACCACCTTTTCATTGGATAAAGTAAAGTTAAAATTCATTTAAATACTGATCATGTCTTCTTTGCATAGGAAATTCCAGAAAATGCCTCTGTCTCTTCCTGCAGATCTGCAGTGTGTGTGAGTGATTAAAATTCCAGTCGATCTTTAGTTCTGTATTCTTCTCCTTATTGATGAACAGCGGCGCTCAGAGGTGCAATTGCTGAACTGCAAGTCTGAGAAATTATTTTAAATAGCCGGTATTTAAATAATCTAGATAATTTATGGATGCTAAACAATCAAACTCACTTTACAAAAACAATAAATAAATGCATGCAAATTGCAGCCTTGTCTTTGATGTAAACATAATCTTCTGTATAACATATATGCAGCAATAGATCCAAATGAAAATATGTAAGGTAAACCTGCCATCGCGTTTTTAAAGTATTATTCAACCTTTGGTTCTTGTCTATAAAAGTTACAAAAGTCTGAAACAAGTTACATAATTATAGGTATAGCAAAGTCTGGTGCAGAAATCTTTATTTCAATGTCAGAACTGAAACTCTGCACGTTTATCTTATTTGCAACAATTCATTTACAAATTAATGGTGGTGGAATTTGAACTCAAAAGTTCAAAAGTCCAAGTCCAAAGAACTGTATATATGGTTTTTACACCACTGGACTAGTTCTCAGACATATTCAACACTTGTTACATTGCTACATACTACCACATTCGTGACCACTGAATTGATCACACAAATTTGTTTTGAATTTAATCATCAAATAGCAGATAATCTATTTTGCAATTTGCTAAATAAAAAATGCCCTTAAAAATGCTGTAAATCCCACTGTAATACAAAAGTACACTGAAACTTTTAAACTCTTCTATTTCACATAAAACATCCAGGAGTTCCACACCCATGTAACTATCCTCGGTATTCGTCCCTGATACCTGTTATGTGCAACAGCTTTCTCAAAATATAAAAAAAATCATAAAACATCTTTGTAATTTAATACATACAAATTAAGTGCACTAGTTCATGACTGCATTTCATCACTTCATACCAATCACTCTCAAATGTGCTTTACCTATTGCAGAATATTTTGAAGCAGTGTGGTTCATGCTGATGTCTGGAATTGTAATATCTATTTACATAATATAGTGTGTTTGTACATTTTGTGTAAAACAGTTTTCTTGGAAGTGTTGTTCACACTTATTCTACTGTGCTAGGATCAATTTTAAAAGAAAAAAAGGGAACATTTGAAAATAAAGGTTATGTATGCAAGAATAGCAACCTCCTATATGTGTTCATCATCATCATAAACATTTATTTATATAGCGCCAGCAAATTCCGTAGTGCTTTATAATTGGAATACATTTGTTGAAATACATTTGTAATATATACACATGCATATATAAATACCCCGTTATGTAAATGTTGTATACCTATATTCACATTTTTATCCTTATTGCGACCTGTTAGAATTAAGAAATTAAATTGGCCTTCTATATAGTGTTAATGAGATACACATATTGGGCCTAATTCATTAAGGAAAGTAAGTAAAAAAATTAGTAAATTTTCTCCTGGACAAAACCATGTTACAATGCAAGGGGTGCATATTAGTTTATTATTTTGCACATAAGTTTAATTCTGGCTATTTTTTCATGCAGCGCACAAATACTTGATAAATTATTTTTATACTGAAATTGAAAATTGTACTAGGACATGCTCTACCCCAAATATAAATCTGTCCCCACACTTTATATTTAGTTCCCCCTCCAATGTAACATGGCTTTGCCAAGGTGCAAAGTTACTCATTTTTTTTGCTTTACTTTCCTTAATGAATCCGGCCCATTGTATCTACAGCATGTATACAACTCTCTTTTTCCTATTAAGAATTCACAACTCCGCTGACTTTAATGAAATCTTGCCAAAATAAAAGGTACTTTTTGGAAAAATTCAGTAATGAAAAATAAGAAAGCTATTTTTAATAATAGCATTATTGCTCTATGTTTTATCTGCTGTATTTTTTTGTTTGTCTTTAAGCAATGTTGATTGTACTGTTTTCTGTTTTAACGACTGCATCTTGCATACATGGTTTTGTTCTATTTTCAAA
This sequence comes from Mixophyes fleayi, assembly GCF_038048845.1. Lineage (NCBI taxonomy): Eukaryota > Metazoa > Chordata > Amphibia > Anura > Limnodynastidae > Mixophyes > Mixophyes fleayi. The sequence goes on along the minus strand of NC_134405.1, from coordinate 302,711,213 downwards.
AATTCAATAAAACATTTTCAAGTTAAAAAAAAAAATGGCATTATTTATTATCAATTGTATCTAAAGATTTATGCAAAAATTGAAGCCCAACTTTTTTAATTTTTACAATTATCAATTCACATTTGATGTGACAAATGGGAACAAAGGTTCACAATACACTGTAGTATGTCCTAATTCTTTAATACATGTAATAAACTTCTAAAACTCATAATATTAAAGTGTAAAAGTTTCATGGCATGACACAAGTTAAGATACTTGAATTGTTTTTAAATAGTAATGAGCAAGATACACAAAATCTTATGTAGTATGTAACCAGCCATTATCAGCCAATTGGTTTTCTTCAATATATTCTCAAATGGCATATCTACAGTGATCCCTCATCATATCACCTCCTTTTATAATTCTGCTCTTGCTTACCATTTGATATTCTTTGCACAAAACTACATTAAAATGTAAATGATGTATGGAATATAAGAAATAATGCATATAGTTGGACGCAATTTACGTCTAAAATACATTTTACGCATCTCAGCTGATCGTCATCATTATCTGTATCTTACACCAATGTTCGAGCCCCCACAAGTTTGAGTTTCAGTCTACTTAAGTCGCATTTGCTCCCACACGCTCATAACATATTTTGACTATGCTTACACTCCCCCTCCTCTTCTATCCGAAAGTGATTGTAAGTGCAAGTTGCAAATCAACCCTCATTTTTCCGCAACCATAACAAAGTGCTTTGCATTCAACTCTACATGATCCTACATGATACTCTGGATAGTATTCTGTATATCTAGCTGCTATGATGAGGGGAAAAGAAATATGTCAGGCACTTTATGCAGTATCTTTAGCACTAGTAAATCATATCATCAATAAAGTCAATCAGAAAAATGTATTTGCATCATATAAACAGATAACCCTTCTGCTACATCCCAACATATGGTACCCCCAAACCAGAAGTCCCAGAGAGTTATCTATCAAAGTGTTGAATATAGTCACTTGATATAACTTATTTCTGGAAAATTATGCAGTAATGCCAATAACCTTTTATAGAAGCCCTGAACAACATCTGCACAATGTGTGTATTGTGTTTTACTGCTGTTTATATAAAGCAAATGCCTCATATATGATTATGTGATGCATTTATACTGATGATACTGCACTAAGGACCTGATGCTAAGTTAGGAGCAAAGCAAAATAAGGAGCAAATTTACACCTTGTCAAAGTCACATTGCATTGGAGGGGGAGGGAAATTAAAATGTGGGGACATATTAATAGTTGGGATAGAGCATGTCCTAGATCAACTTACATTTCAGTGTAAAAATAATGCTATCAAGTACTTGTGTGATTCATGAAAAAGCAGCCAGTAATTTCCTTGCATGCAAAAAATTTAATTAATTTGCACCCCTTGCGGTTTAACATGGTTTGTCCAGGAGTATATTTACTCCTTTTTTTTCTTTGCTCCTAGATCAGCATAAGGCCCCAAATGTGTATAATTTCCTGTTTCTCTGTGCACATAGATTGAGGTGCTGCAATTGCACATGCTTATGACCAAAGAAGGCTTATTCATAATTACATTAATCACTGTAGTACTGAGCATGTTCTCTGTTAATTTTCATAATAATAATAATAAGTAATTTTAATATAATATGTATAAACTCCTGTAAATAGTATCTGTTTAATCAGTGAATTCTGATGTCAACTCTTCAGTGATTGTTAGGAACATGTGTGTATTATAAGAAATAATACACTTCCTATTGTAAATTATTAAGGATATTAAAAATAAATTTGAATTTATGTGATCTGTATAAATTCACTGGGCCTACAGCCTTGCTCCTCTACAGGATCACAGGACTCTCCGTGTAATTCTAATATCCGCATAATCCACAATAGGGAGAGCATTATCCCAACAATGACATAAAGTCACTATTATTTTCTATTAACAGTCATTTCTAAATTAAGCTTTATAGGTCTGCTTACTAGATTGAAAGCTATAGGAATAAGTATTGCTTTTTATAGGAGATGAAGATGCACATTTTACTGGACATACCTTAAGAGCTGCATTCTCCTTTACAAGGTAATAAGAAACTAAGCTTGTTATAAAAAAACGTTTTTGTATGATGACATTGAAATCTAAAGATGTGCTGAATAAGACTCACTTGTCCAAGGCAGTCACCATCACCTGCCTTTTATCACTACCTAAATAATATTATAGTTACCTAGTTTTATAAAGTTGTAGGCAAGTCAAGGCATACAGGTACAGTTTTAATAGATGTAAACCTCAATTAAATTTTTAATCACAAAAATTAGTTTCTGATGCACTGAAACAGTCAAGTCTTTAATTAATGTACAATTATAGTAATCACACAGTCAAAAATAGAGGTGCTTCAATAACAGAACTTCAGTAAAAGACAATGTATGCGCTGATTAGAACACAAACCAAGACGTATGAATTAAATTTTCATTAACTTACCTGCACAAGACTGCTATTTATCTTACATTCTTTTAATGCTTCGCCCCCATGTCCAGGATCCTCAGCATCAATAAGATTATCCACAGGGATATTTTCATTTGGTTTTAGAATATTAAATTCACTTTCAGATGAATCCAAAGCCACACAAACATTGTAAGAGTATGGAAATGGTAAAGTCCCATCACTGTACATGGAGAGCATCCTGGGGTCTACTGGAGGATACAAGTTTGTACTTAAAGATCCAAAGGTCGGTAGAGGTTTGGATTCTTTGCACTTTGATATAATGACCAACATAACAGTTACAATAAATAATAGGGATATCAATGCTAGGGCAATTACTAAGTAAACTTGCAAATTTGATTGGGAATCTTCAATAATAATATGATTGCTGAGCTTGGGGACCACTTGTTGAAAACTATCCGCAACAACAAGAGTTAAGGTGACTGTAGCTGAGAGAGAGGGGTCTCCATTGTCCTTCACCATCACCACAGCCTTGTGTTTCAATACATCCTTCTCTTGGAATACATGCAATGTCCTGATTTCCCCGGTATGCTCACTAATGATAAATTTAGAGATTTCTGACACTTGTATGAAGTGATAAGAGAGCCAGGCATTATGTCCAGAGTCTGCGTCCACTGCAACCACCTTAGTTATTAAAGAACCCAGTTCAGAAGTAAGAGGGACCATCTCAAACACAGCTGGTCCACCACTTTCTGGTGATGGGTATAAGATCTTTGGAGCATTATCATTCTGATCCACTATACGGATAATTAATGTAACATTGTTGCTCAGAGATGGGGATCCATTGTCTCTAGCAGTTACTTGTATTAGAAACTCCTTGTGCTGCTCATAATCAAATGATCTCTGAGCATAGAGAACTCCAGTTTCTATATTGATGGACAGATAAGAGGACACTGGGAGATCTTCTGTATTACTGCTGAATATTGAATAAATAATTTTAGCATTGTCTCCAGTATCAGGGTCTGAAGCTTGTATACTGTATATTGAGCCTCCTGGTAAATTGTTCTCTGGTACATAAGCAACATAAGTAGATTTCATAAATATTGGTGGATTATCATTAACATCTGATACCTCCAGTCTGATGGTTCTTGTGCTGGAATGTGGGGGAGATCCTCTGTCAGTGGCTAAAATTGTGATGTTATAACTAGAAACTTTCTCTCTGTCCATAGTGCTTGTTGTAACAATTCTGTAGTATCTAATAGAGGATAAAATTAACTTAAAAGGAACTTTCTGAATAATTTGACAGTCAATATCTGCATTTTCTCCAGAATCTTGATCATGAACTTCAATCAGAGCTATCACTGTGCCAGGTGCAGAATCCTCAGGAATAGGACTAGATAATGATGTGATAGATATCTCAGGAGCATTGTCATTGTCATCTATCACTTCTATTAGTACCTTGGAATGGTCTACAAAGCCTCCTCCATCCTTTGCTTCTATATACAGCTCATAATAATGTTTAATCTCAAAATCTAAGCAAGCTATAGTTTTTATTTCCCCAATTGAATTAATGCTAAACACTCCTGTATGATGTATATCTCCTGATGTTTTTGCAAAAGAATATATAATTTGTGCATTGGAGCCTTCATCTTTGTCACTTGCACTTACATGTAATAAAGTGGAATTGACTGGGATATTTTCATTTATACTGACTTTATATTCTTTTTGAGAAAATATAGGAACATTATCATTTGCATCAGTAACAATGATCTTTATTAAAGTAGTCCCAGATCGCACAGGATTTCCTCCATCCCAGGCTGTTAAAATGAATTCATGAATGTTTTGTGTTTCTCGATCTAAAGGATTCTCTAACACAAGTTTTGGAAGTTTACTCCCATCTGGGTTAGTGTTTTCACTCAGTGTAAAATGCTGATTGTCACTAAGCTTGTATGTCTGCACTGAGTTAATACCAATATCTGAATCTTCTGCATTATGTAATGCTAACTGTGTTCCTGGTGAAGTAGATTCAATAATTTCTAGAATAACTGGATTACGGAAAAACACAGGAGAATTATCATTTATATCCTGAATTTCTATTTTGACATTAAAAACATTTAAGGGATTTTCAACCACAGCATCAAAGGTTAGGAAGCAGGCAGCTTCTGTCCCACACAGTGTCTCTCTGTCTATCCTGTCCTTAACATATAAATTTCCATTTTCAATATTAATATAGAAGTATTTCACTGAAACACGTGATACAATTCTCAGTTTTCTAGATGACAGCTGTTTAATATCCAATCCAAGATCTTTTGCAATATTTGCTATAACAGAGTTTTTTCTCATTTCTTCTACAATGGAATAATGAATCTGACCAGAGACTGAATGACACAGCCAAGAAAATAAGAAGGAAAATATTACTTGCCATTTGATTCCTTTGTATGTCTGTGCACAAGGTTTTATCTCAGCCATATTCAAGATCCAAAATCTTCTTGGCAGTCCAGGTAAAAGAAATGTAAAATAAAAGACTTCTTTCACAGAATAAAGAAAACTATATGAATCAATTCAAATACTAATTATATCTTTTGTGCATTGAAACCAGACACTGGCTGTTTCTCTTCCTCTAGATCTGCAGTGTGTGTGAGTGATGAAAATACCAGAGGATCCTTAGTTCTGTATTATTCTTCTTATAGGTGAACAGCGGCGCTCAGAGGTGCAATTGCTGAACTGCAAGTCTTTTAAATAGCCAGAATGTAAATTTTCAAAATATTTTATTGGTGCTAAAATCAGTAAATGTAATTTACTTTACAAAAACAACAATAAAAAGACAACAAATGTCAGTCTTATCATTAAATTAAACATAGTGTTCTTTACAAACCCATCAATACATTATTTGAGTCATGCTTTTAAACCTTTGTAATAATAAAAGTAACAAAAGCATAAAACAGTTGCTTAATGATAGGTGATGTCAGTTGTGGTGCAGAAATCTTGATTTAAAGGTCAGAATTTAAAATCTGCACTCTCAGCATATTTGTATATATTATCCATATGCAAGCTGGTGGTCATGGAATTTATACTTCCAAACTCCAAGTCCAAAGAACTATATCTCTCCCTCTTACACACCAGGACCTACTCACTGTTTTAACACTTGTCACATTACACCATAGTAACACATTTTTCTCCACTGCAATAATCACCCAAGTGGCTTTTGGACTTAGGCATCAAATAGCTAATATACTGGGTTAGGTACGGTTTTTCGATGGTGAAAAATCCGACACCCACTTGACCTACAAATAAAAAACGAAAGTGTTAAAAACCGATGTCAATATTATTAGACTTACCTTTAAACCGACTCTGCAGATCACCGATGGAGCAGCATGCTGACCGCAAGTGATTTCGAATGAAGAGCTATGGCAGCACGGTAGCGAAGTGGTAGCACTTCTGCCTCACAGCACTGGGGTCATGAGTTCAATTCCTGACCATGGCCTTATCTGTGTGGAGTTTCTATGTTCTCCCTGTGTTTGCGTGGGTTTCCTCCGGGTGCTCCGCTTTCCTCCCACACTCCAAAAACATACTGGTAGGTTAATTGGCTGCTATCAAAAATTGACCCTAGTCTCTCTGTGTGTGTGTGTGTGTTAGGGAATTTAGACTGTAAGCTCCAATGGGGCAGGGACTGATGTAAATGAGTTCTCTATACAGCGCTGCGGAATAAGTGGCGCTATATAAATAAATGGTGATGATGATGATGATGAAGAGCTGTCCAGCACTACAGTTTAGAGTCATTGCAACTTATATGAATCAGAATTTAAAGTGGCAATGTCAGGTTAAGTGTTTAAACACTTAACCTGTGGGGGCCCGACATTGCCGCTTTAAATTCAGATTAAACTGTAGTGCCGGACAGCTGTTTATTCGAAATCTCATGCGATCAGCATACTGCTCCATCGGTGATCTGCAGAGTCGGTTTAAAGATAAGTCTATTAATATTGACATCGGTTTTTAACACTTTTGTTTTTTATGTGTAGGTCAAGTTGGTGTTATAATTGTGGTAATCATATTAACGATTACCACCGAATATACTATATTGCATTTTGCTAAATAAAAGCTGTCTATAAAAAAAACTATACATTACACTGCCAGGTATAAAAGGGGTACTTAAGCTTTAAAATTTCGTCTTCAGTATTTTAAATAGTACATCCAGTATTTCTACACACATGTACTCTCATCTGTGCATGCCTTATTTGTTGGACATTTATGTACAACAACTTTTCTATAACCACCCCCCCAAAACAAAACAAAAGCATTTATGTAACTTAAATACTTCATTACACTATACCAATCACTTTCAGCATTTCCAAGTTGTAAGGATGCTGCTGCTATCTAAAGTTATGTAATATCTATTTAAAAAAATAGTTTGAAAAACCTTTCAGCTATTTTGTAAAGCATTTTATGGGAAACTCTTGAACTTGTCCACAGCTATTTAGAAAAATTTAATTTTCTTTTTTGTGCTTTAAGTATCGTTTTAATGGCTCATTATGCTGTGCTGTACATGTATAAAAAATTAAAAGGAAAAGTATGGAAGAAGAGCACAAAATTACAATCCATTTTTAAATTATCCTTTTAATAGCAACTTCCTACATGTGTTGAAACAATTGTGCCACATGTACAGATACATAATGTATATAATGTACAGATGTACATAAATGTACACCAATTTTCAAGTGTTTTATACTTATGTCAGAACTCACAAATTAAATTGAGCTTCAATATAGCGTGTTTGTGAAATACACATATTGGGCCTGATTCATTAAGGATAGTAAAGCAATAAAAAGAAGTAACTTTGCACCTTGGCAAAACCATGTTGCATTGGAGGGGGAGATTAATTTAATATGTGATGGCAGATTTATAGCTGGGATAGGGCATGTCCTAGATCAACTTTAAATTTCAGTGTAAGCATAACGCTATCAAGTATTTGTGTGCTGCATTAAATATCAGACAGTATTTAACGTATGTGCAAAATAATAAACTAATTTGCACCCCTTGCATTGTAACATGGTTTTGTCCAGGAGCAGATTTACTCCTTTTTTGCCTTACTTTCCTTAATAAATCAGTCCCATTACATCTACAGCATGCACATGACTCTTTTAATAATTTTATGGATTTGTAAAATAGTTTTCCGTCATATATTTCCAGATTCCCCATTACCACTGACTTTTATTGACATCTTGACAAAAAGAAAGGTACAATTTGGAAAAGTCACTAATGTATAACTTTTTTTAAATTAGAACATTATTTATTGTCAATAATATCTAATGTATGCAAAAATAGAAAGTCTGACTATTTTGGATTGGGCCATTTTCGCTATAAATTGGTTCCATTCTACTATCATTTAATTCGGCAAATGGTAGGAAAACATTCACAATATAATATTTCCCACTACATCCTAATATTCTACTTTGTTTAGGACTTGTCTAAAATTAAAATAGTTTTTTTTTAAAAAAACACACACACTTTTAATCATACAAAAATAATTGTTTGAAAATGACATGACACAGCTTAAGATGCTTATATATTTTTTTTAAATAATCATAAGCTAGATTAAGAAATGTACTGCCCTAATCAAACATGAGACTCCATTTGTTCTTTGTAAATACATTCTCAAATAGTACATCTGTTGATTAGATTTTGTTTTTATTTCTTACCAAATGAAACAAAACCTTAACTACAATGCTTCTTTTTAAGACACCTCTTGTATCATGACATCCTTACATCACGCTCCTTATAATGTCACCCTTGCAATAACTCTAGCTTTGGTCTGTACTTTAGTTGATGGTGTATATAGATGGAACAGTTTATATTTCAAATTTATTGTATTATAACTATTTAAAAATGAGTAGACTGAGATATTCATCTCATATAAACATTAGGAGATCACACTTCAGTGGCATCCCCTAAAATGATACCTCCGAATCAGTTGGTCCCAGAGAGTCTCCAGTAAAAATGTTTTTAAGAGTAAATCCTTTTGAAATAAATATCACTATAGGCTTTTTATGAACAAGGAAAAATAGAGAGGTGCAAAGAAAGTTTGTCTCTGTATCCACATTCAAAGATTTATGCATTTATGTAGACACTTTTAACAACCCATGCATGGTAAGGTAATTGATAGTAATGTGCACACTGGTAAAAAAAACATTGCCTGTCTGTTATCACTGCCTAAATATTCTTATAGAGCTAGTCTTGTCATAAAGTTGTAGGCAAGTTAAGATCTATAAGTATATTTTTTTAGATCACAAAAATCTTAATTAAAACTATATTCACAAAAAAGAGTTTTTAATGCACATCTACATATTCACATTTCAAATTAATGGACATTTAAAGTAATCAAACAGAATTTAGGAAATATATAATTTTCATTAACTTACCTGCATAAGACTGTCCCTCAGCTTCCTGTCGTCTAATGCTTCATTCCCATGTCCGGAATCATCAGGATCAATAAGATTGTCCACTGGGACATTTTGACTTGGTTTTAAAAAGGTAAAGTCACTTTCAGATGAATCCAAAGCCACACACACATTGTATGAGTAGGGAAGAGGTAAAGTCCCATCACTGTACATGGAGAGCATCCTGGGGTCAACTGGAGGATACAGGTTTGTACTTAGAGTTCCGAAGGTTGGTAAAGGTTTTGGTTCCTTGCACTTTGATATAATGACCAACAGAACAGTTAGAATAAATAATAGGGAAATCAATGCTAGAGCAATTACTAAGTAAACTTGCAAATTTGATTGTGAATCTTCAATATTCATTTGATTGCTGAGTTTGGGGACCACCTGTTGTATACTATCTGCAACAACAAGAGTTAAGGTGACTGTAGCTGAGAGAGAGGGGTCTCCATTGTCCTTCACCATCACCACAGCCTTGTGATTCAATATATCCTTCTCTTGAAAGACACGTGATGTCCTGATTTCACCCGTGTGCTGACTAATGATAAAGTGAGATGGTTCTGACACATGTATGAAGTGATAAGAGAGCCAGGCATTATGTCCAGAGTCTGCATCCATTGCAACCACCTTAGTAATTAAAGACCCTTGTTCTGAGGCTAAAGGGACCATCTCAAACACAGCTGGTCCACCACTTTCATTTGATGGGTACAAGATTTTTGGTGCATTATCATTCTGATCCACTATACGGATAACTAATGTAGCATTAGTGTTCAGAGATGGAGATCCATTGTCTCTAGCATTTACTTGTATTAGAAACTCCTTGTGCTGTTCATAATCAAATGATCTCTGAGCATAGAGAACTCCAGTCTCTATATTGATGGACAGATAAGAGGACACTGGGAGATCTTCTGTATTTGTGCTAAAGATGGAATAAATAATTTTAGCATTGTCTCCAGTATCAGGATCTGAAGCTTGTATACTATATATTGAGCCTCCTGGTAAATTATTCTCTGGCACATAAGCAACATAAGTTGATTTCACAAATATCGGTGAATTGTCATTAACATCTGATATGCCCAGTCTGATGGTTACTGAACTGGAAAGTGGGGGAGATCCTCTGTCAGTAGCTAGAATTGTAATATTATGAAAAGATTCTTTCTCTCTGTCCATAGAGCTTATAGTAACAATTCTGTAGTATTTAGCAGAAGATGATATTAACTCAAAAGGTACTCTCTGAATAATTTGACAGTCAATATCTGCATTATCTCCAGAATCTTGATCATGAACTTCAACCAAAGCTATCACTGTGCCCGGTGCAGAATCCTCAGGAATAGGAGTAGTTAATGAAGCGATAGATAGCTCAGGAGCATTGTCATTCTCATCTGTTATTTCTATTAGTACCTTGGAATGGTCCACAAAGCCACCTCCATCCCTTGCTTGTATAGACAACTCATATTTTTGTGCAACCTCAAAATCTAAAGACGTTATTATTTTTATTTCCCCAATTGTATTAATGCTAAACACTCCTGTGTGATGGATATTTCCTGATTTTGTAAAAGAATATGTAATTTGTGCATTGGAGCCTTCATCTCTGTCACTTGCACTTACATGAAGTATAGTAGAATTGACTGGAGCATTTTCACTTACACTTATTTTATAAACTGATTGTATAAATACAGGGAGATTATCATTGGCATCAGTAACAATGACCTTTATTAAAGTAGTACCAGATCTCATAAGATTTCCCCCATCCCAGGCTGTTAAAATTAATTCATGAATGTTTTGTGTTTCTCTATCTAAATGTTTTTCTAACACTAGTTTTGGAAGTTTACTCCCATCTGGGTTGGTTTTTTCACTCAGTGTGAAATGCTCATTGTCACTGAGCTTATAAGTCTGTACTGAATTACTACCAATATCTGAATCTTCTGCATTATGCAATGCCAACTGTGTTCCTGGTGAAGTAGACTCACTAATTTCTAGAATAACTGGATTGCTAAAGAACACAGGAGAATTATCATTTATATCCTGAATTTCTATTTTGACATTAAAAACATTCAAAGGATTTTCAACCACTACATCAAAGGTTAGGAAGCAGGTAGCTTCTATCCCACACAGTGTCTCTCTGTCTATCCTGTCCTTAACATATAGATTCCCATTGTCAATATTTATATAAAAATATTTCTCTGATTCACGTGACACAATTCTCAGTTTTCTAGATGACAGCTGTTTAAAATCTAATCCAAGGTCTTTTGCAATATTTGCTATAACAGAGTCTTTTCTCATTTCTTCTACAATGGAATAATGAATCTGACCAGAGACTGAATGACACAGCCAAGAAAATAAGAAGGAAAATATTACTTGCCATCTGATTCCTTTGTATATCTGTGCATGATGTTTGATCTCAGCCATTGTCAACATCTAAAATTCTCTTTGCAATCCAGATGCAATAAATAAAAAATAAACTTCTTTTTTCATAAAGTAAAGTAAAACATTATAAATTCTAAATTCTATCTTCTGTGCATAGAATCCAGAAAATGTCTGCTTCTCTTCTTGCAGATCTGCAGTGTGTGTGAGTGATGAAAATATCAGTGGATCTCTAGTTCTGTATTCTTCTTCTTATTGGTGAACAGCGGCGCTCAGAGGTGCAATTGCTGAACTGCAAGTCTGAGAATTTATTTAAATAGCTAGTATTTAAATGAACTAAATACTTTATATGTGCCATAGTTAGTAAATCAAATTCACTTTACAAATACAACAAGAAATGAATAAAAATAAATCACAACCTTGCAATAGAAAGAAACATAGTCATCTTTACCACACATATGCAACTCTAATTCATATAAAAAATGAACAGTATGTTAAGGTGAAGCAGCCAGCACATTTTTAGAGTAGTGTTTGTAACCTCTGGCTAAAGTTTTGTAATTATAAAAGTACTATAAAATTTACAAAAATATTATAAAAGTTATAAAGTCGGAAACATATTGTATAATAATATCCACTATTTACACATACATGTAACACGCCTCTGGGGTTACCCTGATTGATGCTCATTCATATACAACAGCTTTTCCATAAAATTAAAACTTCTAAAAAATCTATACAATTCATTAAAATTACACATAGCTCAATACTTTATTAAAACACCAAGCACTCCAAGGGGTAAATGTATCATACCCCAATTCTATCAACTCCCACGAGTTTGGCATCTTTACAGCTTAAATTTAAAGCGACGCTGCCCTGTAAAGGGAAACTTCACTTTACAAGGCAGCGCTGCTTTAAATTTAAGCTGCGAAGACACCGAACTCGCGGGACTTGACAACACCGGGGTATGATACATTTACCCCAAATGTGTTTTACTTATTAGAACCTATTTTCCAAGCAGTGAGGTTCATGATGCTAAAATAAATAAAACAACTTTCACATATTTTGTTTTATTTATTTTGTAAGATATTTTACTGGAATGTGTTAAAAATCTCCACAATTATTTAGCAATTATTTAGCAATTATTTTTTCTTTTTTGTTGTTTTTGTTGAATCAATTTCAAAGGCTCATTATACAGTACTGTGTCATGGATGTGACTTTAAAAGATGAAAAGAAAATTATTGAAAATACGCATATGTAGAAGAGCACAAAATTGCAATCCAATCTTAAAATATCCTTGTGTCATCACAACATATTATTCCTTATTCCATGCCAATTTTTACATTGTTAAATAAAGTTGTAAAATTAAAATAGCTTTTTTCAACATTAAAATAAATGTATCATAAAGTGTGAAAGTTCCATAACATGACACAAGTTAAGATACTTGACCTTCTTTATTTATAAACTATTATAAAATGATCTCATAAGCTAGATCGATGCAATTCATTGCCCTATTTATTCAGCCATAAAGTGCTCCAATTAGTGATCTTGAAAGCTTTTTCAATAGGACGCCTTGTGAGTTCATCATCAATAAGAGAAAAAATAGGAGCCCTGTAAGATCTAAGAACCATTCCCGACAATCTTAGAATTTTTGAGATGGGGATTCTCCTTAAAAAAAAAATAATTCTGCTTACAACTTAAATAATATTCACAGCTTCTCCTATGAGAAGAAAGAGAAAGAGGGCTTCAGGAGAAGAAAACCATCCAACAAAGAGGAGAACCAAATAATCTTTGCTCTCTTCAATTAAATAACATTTAGCTAAACCTATTAGGCAATGGTTCATCATTTGCTCCCACCAACAACATTGATTCTTTTAGAACCTGTAATAGTAATGATAAGTTTGTACACAACTTGATAGTTATATATATTTATAAAAAAGATAATTTAAACCTTAGGAATTATGAAGATAAACATTATAAAATACATCTCAAATTATCTCTCAGGATACAGACCATATTAATACCAATTTAATACCACTTTCACTTTTAGTACAACTTTCCGCATACTGGTGCAAGATGACTTGGAAATATTGTACAACAGATCATTTGACAAGTAAAGAAAAAGATAAGATAAAGTTAACATTGCCATCAATGAAGCAGTTAAATTGGGAACATTTGTTATTAATACCGAATATTATCTAAAGTAGGCCAGCAGACTTTTATGTTGCTACATATCAGACTTTACATTCTGATTCAACCATGGGTTTTCCAAAAACTTAAACAAAATGCTAATTGAAGCATTCAGTTCGCGATTATTGAATAGTGATCATTTGAGAATTCCATTGTTTTCCCCTTGAACATTACATATGTATAAAAGTAATTCCCCCGAAGGACCAACATTTCAGGAATACAATCGTTAACTGCAAATTTAAGTAGATTTCTCTTAGCAGTAAATATTGGGCGGTTTACACTGAAACTTAATGAATTATAAAATTAATTATATAACTTGGGATGATGATTTTATGTTGGGGCACAGTCAATATGTCATCTCTTTATGCCGTTGGGGATGTGAGGAGATGTGTGGTGGTTTTAAACCCCCTAAATCACATGCAATTTAGCTTAAACTACTTGGTAAAACTGGATTGTCCCTTAAGGAGAAAAAAGATAATTATGCCCTCTTAGTATAATTAAAATAAAACTGTGCCCTTTAGCATAATATAGAGAAATGTGTCCCTTATAAATACAAATAGAGATTTGTGCTCCATTATAAATAATGATAAAGATCTATGCACCCTTTTGAATCATAAGAAAGATCTGTGTCTTCTTATGAATGATAAGAAAGATCTCTTCCCCCTTAAGAATAATAATAAAGATTGATGCCCCTTATGAATACAACTTAAGATATGTGCAGCCTTAGTAATGTAAATAAATAATTAAAATGTTCACTTTAGTATTCATATTATAGTACCCATATTTTTTTCTGTAGTGCAATGGGCGTAATAAATGCTTTCTTGAAATTGTCTTCTGTTCTTGATGCCATATGGAAAGAAAGTAAAAAGCCCACATACACAGCATTGACCACTCCCAACGAGCATCTGAGTGAAATGAGTTAATGTCTGTTAAGCCTGCCTACTTAATAGAAGGGCATCCAATCAGACTCTCACTGGCCTAGTCAGAGGCGGATCTAGAAATGTAATGTACCCGTAGCGATTTAGGGGGGGCTATTTAGTCCTCACCCCTTTTTGATTGTTAAGCTTGCTTGCGGCTGTACACTCTGTGCAGGCCCGTTCAGCAGGGACAGGCAGGGAGAGTATGCTGCCCAGCTGCAATCAGAGCAACTGGGCAGCACACTCTCCCTGCCTGTCTCTGCCGAACGGACCTGCACATAGTGTTCAGCTGCCGGCATCAAGCCCCTGCTAGAGGGGGGGATCGCCCCGATTGCCCCCCTCCCCCTGGATCCCCCACCAGGCTTAGTGCTGCTCAGCAATGGACCTGCTATCTTTAGGTGCAAGAGCACAATCATTTGTTTGGGCCCCACCCAGTGGAAAAGTTCAATGCTGAGTGGGCTGGGCTGTTACAGAAGGGGAGGGAGAGTTCTTTGTACATACTTAGTTATTTATTTATTTATACTAGTTAATTATGTTTTACACTTTCATACAGGGAACATAGCTCAAACAACATGCGGCTCTCACTGCCACCTTTTTTCTCTGGTGGGATTGCTGGCGGGTTTTTTAGTAGTTTGGTAAATAAATTCAACCATTTGTATTTTTAGCATATAAAACAATCAGCAATGTCTAATGTGGTGATTTGAAACTAAGCGGTATTTAAATGGTTTGGCCTATGAGAAATCTGGCAGTTTGATAACTGCCAAAAATTGGTGAAAAAAATTATGGTTTTACTAAACCGCACTTTAGTAAATGTTTCCTTTAGGTTCATTGTGAATTTTCCTAATTTGTACATGGTTTTCTGGGTACTAAACCATATATGGAGTAATAAACCATTTATCACAAATCTGAACCTATGGCGATGATATATTGATCATGTGCTCTTTATTTGGAATGGGGATTGTACACAACTATGTAATTTTTTGGAAAACTTAAACTCTAATGATTATAGTTTAAAATTCTCATCCAACACAGAGATAAAATAACCTTCTTTGATCTTGAATTGCATCATTATAGGAACAATATTTAAACAATGATGCACTTTAAAAAGTAGATGCAAATACTTTTCTATTACCTTCATACTATCATAATACACAATGAACCAGGAAAACACAAAAAATACACAGATTATCACACTGCCCATCCTATAAAAAGATCCAATTTAAAACACTTACTACCTAAACATTTAATTTTACTTAGGCCCCTAATTTAAAAAACAGCCTAGCACTAGTCTGAAAAACAGATGACTTAATAAGATCTCTTTTAAACATATAAAATGTCCCCCCCATGGACTTGTTGTAAAGTCTGTAAATTTGGTAGCAAAAGTGATATTTTATTTCTCATATATTACAATTTTTTAAAAAAATGAATAGCAACATTATGTATAATTAAAGGTTTGTTATCTGTTACTGTGGACTCCCATATGCAGGTAAGACCTCTACAGCTTCAAAAACTAAAATTAGGAGGTATCTTTTAAAAATCGAAAAAGGTATTTTAACAGGCAGTGCTTCTAAACATTTTTCTGAGGTACCTAACCAAACCAATAAGGGACTAAAAATTATAGGAATAGAATGGGCTACTTTGGACAAAAGAAGTGTACATTTACAGGTAAAACTGTCCAGAATGGTGCTCTTTTGGATGCGTTAATAGCTTTGCTGTTGATATTGACTTTATACTTATTTTTTAAATAATAATACACATGTTTTCCTGTCCATGAAGATCATGAGTTTATAATGTATTTAATTTTATGTTTTATAACTGACCTGACCATTTTTGCTCCTGTCAGATATTTGGGTTTTTTTAAAATTATTTTTTGAATTGCTTTGATCAGTCCTCTAATAAAAATTTAATTAAACTGTCTACATTTTTAATTTATTATCCTCTTCTTTCATTTTTATAATAGTAATCTTTCAATCTCTATATTGTATAAATTACAGTATTTTTTTTTATATGCAGAAATATTTTTTCAAGTTGGATTTTAAAACATCAATTTATATATACAATGAATTATGTTTCACAATTGGCATGCTCTTGTAACTAAATTGCTATATGGATTTCTACTCTGTTTTTACTACAAATAATATTCAATTACTTAATATACATAATTTGAGTCATTAATATCCAGCGGTGCATTGTTGGAGCTGGCGATAATTGGAACATAAGACTCTGTGCTAACTAGATAGAAAGCACATTGATTAAAAACTCAGCAATATATCTACTATGGCTGTGCTATTAATAATACAATATCAAATATAAGCAGATATTCAATAAAATTTCCTATGAATAAATTATATACTATAAATATATTTATATAGTGACAAGACTCCAAGCAGTTATCATCTGTGTCCCAACATAATATGTTTCAAAATAATTAAATATACTGGGCTATCTGTAGAAAATAAATTAAGTCAGTTTGAAAATCACTATGACCATAATAATATTCACTGTTTCTTGCTGCCCCCAAAACTCAGAGTCCAGTGAAACCATCTGTATCATGTTGAGCACAGTCTGACATGGTGAGAAGTTAAATAACAATGAGGGAAAAGTTCTTACCCCCCAATCGCATGAGAAATACTCTACAAATGCGCAATCTCTTTGCAAAAATAAAACAGATCTGGATCTCACTACATCTGTCTCTCAATGAATATTCAGATGTCAAGCGCCAAAAGTCAATAATGTCAAATTAATATGGTTAATGAAGTAATGGTGATTAAATACTCCAATAGACATCAGCACAGTATTTCAAGTGGATGTATGCTCACAAAATGAATGACATCTGTAAAGTTTTAGCTGGACAGACAATTACCATAGCACATTGCACTAGCATTAGGGCAGTTTCTTTAGAGGTACATAGTAATACCAGTGAACAGAGATCTCTATTTAAATGTCGGTTGACCAAGTTCACAAGCTCCCAAAACCCCAAACCCACAGGTAACATAATTAAGATTATAGTAAACCCTTCAAAAGTTTGATGTGTGCAAGCAATATAATGTTATAGATCTTGTTTTGCCAATAAATATAAGTCAAGTCAATCCTGTTACTGTTAGAATGCTTCTAAGAGCAAGAAAAGCTCAATTCAATTTATTATCACTAACAATGTTTTTAATGTACAGCCACATATTCACACTCCAAATGAATAGGTAGTTATAGTATATACACAGTCAAAGAGATGATTTTAATAGCAAAGCTGCAACAAACCATGTTAGTAATTAGTAATTAGGTCACAACCCAAGATAAGTAAATTAAATTACTAATTTTCATTAACTTACCTGCATAAGGCTGTCTGTAGGCTTGCAATCTTCTAACAATTCATTTACTTGCCCAGAATAACCAGCATCAATAAGATTGTCCACAGGTACATTTTGATCTGGCTGTATGAAAGTAAAGTCACTTGCAGATGGGTCTAAAGCTACACACACATTGTAAGAGTAAGGAAGAGGTAATGTCCCATCGCTGTACATGGAGAGCATCCTGGGGTCAACTTGAGGATACAAGGTTTTACTTAGAGATCCAAAGGTTGGTAAATGTTTTGACTCTTTGCATTTTGATATAATAACCAACATAACAGTTACAATAAATAACAGGGAAATCAATGCTAGGGCAATTACTAAGTATACTTGCAAATGTGATTGCGGATCTTCATTATTGATTTGATTGAGTTTTGGGGTCACCTGTTGAAAACTGTCTGCAACAACAAGACTTAAGGTTACTGTAGCTGATAGAGAGGGGTTTCCATTGTCCTTCACCATCACCACAACCTTGTGATTCAATATATCCTTCTCTTGAAAGACACGTGATGTCCTGATTTCACCCGTGTGCTCACTAATGATAAAGTGAGATGGTTCTGACAAATGTATGAAGTGATAAGAGAGCCAGGCATTATGTCCAGAGTCTGCGTCCACTGCAACCACCTTAGTTATTAATGATCCTTGTTGAGAGGCAAAAGGGACCATCTCAAACACAGTGGATCCACTACTTTCTGGTGATGGGTATAAAATATTTGGTGAATTATCATTCTGATCCACTATACGGATAATTAATGTAACATTGCTGCTCAGAGATGGGGATCCATTGTCTCTAGCAGTTACTTGTATTAGAAACTCCTTGTGCTGCTCATAATCAAATGATCTCTGAGCATAGAGAACTCCAGTCTCTATATTGATGGACAGATAAGAGGACACTGGGAGATCTTCTGTATTACTGCTGGAAATGGAATAAATAATTTTAGCATTGTCTCTGGTATCAGGATCTGAAGCTTGTATACTGTATATTGAGGCTCCCGGTAAATTGTTCTCTGGTACATAAGCAACATAAGTAGATTTCCCAAATATCGGTGGATTGTCATTATCATCGGATATCTCCAGTCTGATAGTTTGTTTACTTGAGAGTGGTGGAGATCCTCTATCAGTAGCTATAATTGTAATGTTATAACTAGGTACTTTCTCTCTGTCCATAGTACTTGTTGTCACAATTCTGTAGTATCTAGTGGATGATGATATTAACTCAAAGGGTACTTTCTGAATAATTTGACAGTCAATATCTGCATTCTCTCCTGAATCTTGATCATGAAATTCAATTAGAGCTATCACTGTGCCAGGTGCAGAATCCTCAGGAATAGGACTAGATAATGATGTGATGGATATCTCAGGAGCATTATCATTTACATCAATTACTTCTATTAATACCTTTGAATGGGCAACAAAGCCTCCTCCATCCTTTGCTTTTATAGAGAGCTCATAATGTTGTGTAACCTCAAAATCTAAGCAAGACATAGTTTTTATTTCCCCAATTTCAGTGATACTAAACACTCCTGTATGATGTATATCTCCTGATGTTTTTGCAAAAGAATATGTTATTTGTGCATTGGAGCCTTCATCTCTGTCACTTGCACTTACATGAAGTATAGTAGAATTGACTGGAATATTTTCATTTATACTGACTTTATATACTTTTTGAGAAAATATAGGAAAATTATCATTTGCATCAGTAACAATGATCTTTAATAAAGTAGTACTAGATCGCACAGGATTTCCCCCATCCCTGGCTGTTAAAAGAATGTCATGAATGCTTTGTGTCTCTCGATCTAAAGGTTTTTCTAGGACAAGTTCTGGAAATTTGCTTCCATCTGGGTTTACATTTTCACTCAGTGTAAAATGCTCATTTTCACTAAGCATGTATGTTTGTACTGAGTTACTACCAATATCTGAATCTTCTGCATTATGTAATGCTAACTGTGTTCCTGGTGAAGTAGATTCTATAATCTCTAAAATAATTGGATTGCTAAAAAACACAGGAGAATTATCATTAATATCCTGAATTTCTATTCTGACACTAAACACATTCAAAGGATTTTCAACCACTGCATCAAAGGTTAGGAAGCAGGTAGCTGCTGTCCCACACAGTGTCTCTCTGTCTATCCTGTCCTTAACATAGAGATTTCCATTATCTAGATTTACATACAAATATTTCTCTGAAACACGTGATGCAATTCTCAGTTTTCTAGATGAGAGCTGTTTAATATCTAATCCAATGTCTTTTGCAATATTTGCTATAACAGAGTCTTTTTTAATTTCTTCTATAATGGAATAATGAATCTGACCAGAGACTGAATGACACAGCCAAGAAAATAAGAAGGGAAATATTACTTGCCATCTGATTCCTTTGTATGTCTGTGTATGAGGTTTCATTTCAGCCATTTTCAACATATTAAGTTTTCTTTGCAATCCAGTTGAAAGAACCCACAAAACATTAAAACATTATAAACCTTTAAAATACTGATTCTATCTTCTGTGTGTAGAATAATCCAGAAAATGTCTGTGTCTCTTCTTGTAGCTCTGCAGTGTGTGTGAGTGATAAAAATACCAGTGGATCTCCAGTTCTGTATTTTTCTTCTTATTGGCAAACAGCGGTGCTCTGAGGTGCAATTGCTGAACTGCAAGTCTGAGAATTCATTAAAACAGCCAGTATTTTTTTAAAAAAAATTTAACTTATTTATGCCTGGTGAATTTAGTAAACCAAATCCACTATACAGAAACAAAAAAAGACATGAATTAAAAAAAAATCATAAATTTGCAATTGAAATAAACAGTGTTCTTTGCAACATTTATGCAGCAATAGTGCTATAGAAAAAGGAACAGCATGGTAAGTTAAACCTGTCATCACATTTTTAGAGCCATACGTTTTAACCTATGGCTAGTATTTCATTATTATATAAGTTAAACAAGTCTAAATTGTTTGTAAAGCAATAGGGAAGATCGGGTCTTGTACAGAAAGCTTAATTTAAATGTCAGAATGTATATTAAAATTTGGATAAGTTATTCATATGTAAACCGATGATGATGGAATTTGTACATAAGTAACAAATTCCAAGTTCACAGAGCTATATATATATGTCTTTTATACCGCTGGAACAGCTCTCTGACATTTTCAACAATTGTCACACTACTCCATCATTATCATCATTATTTATTAATATAGCACCACTAATTCCGCGGTGCTGTACTGAGAACTCATTCACATCAGTCCCTGCCCCATTGGAGCTTACAGTCTAAATTCCCTAATATAGAAACACACGCACACACAAACAGACAGAGAGGGAGACAGACAGAGAGGGAGAGACTAGAGTAAATTTTTTTTGATAGCAGCCAATTAACCTACCAGTATGTTTTTGGAGTGTGGGAGGAAACCGGAGCACTCTGAGGAAACCCACGCAAACACATGGAGAACATTCAAACTTCACACAGATAAGGCCATGGTCGGGAATCCAACTCATGACCCCAGTGCTTTGAGGCAGAAATGCTAACCACTAGGCCACTGTCCTCCCCCATTCTTGTTCACAGAAGTGATCACACATATGTTTTTTTGAAATTAAGTAGCAAATAGCATGTAAACTATATTGCATGTTTCTAATTAAAGAGTGCTATTGTAAAATCTACAAAGCGAAAAGTGCAAGGGTCACAAAGCTTTCCAATTGCTCTATTTTAAAAAGCGCATCCAGTATTTCGACACACATGCAACTCTTCTCCAAGGTTTCCTTGATTGTTGCTTATAAAATGAAATTCTATAAACATCCACCAATGAAGAGTCCAAAATAATTTCTAACCAGGGTATTTTTATTCTTAGTTCTCTTCAATTAAATACAATTTATCAAAAACTGTTAGGCAACCTATATTTGTAAAGATAAGTTTGTAAGTAACTTGCTAATTTTCTTCAAAGGTAATTCAATTGTTAAGAAGGTAAAAGTTAAAAAAAACACCTCTCAAACTACCTCTCAAGATACAGACCTATATTTGACACTCACACATTTAAATAAAAATTCTGCATTTAATCCATCATAAAATGTAAAATGTAAAATTTCTGTAGTCATTGACTTTTTAAAAAAATAACGTCATGAGCTGGGAGAATGCCATCCTATGTGATCAGCCAGACGAGGCTGCATTTTCATTTTTGCTCCTACCAACAACATTGATCCTTTTGTGGTTCCTCTCTTTTGACTCTCATCTATATAGTTTCAGTCTGTGGCTCATCGGGTACAACTGAAGAAGTAGTGTGTGGCATTCAGGTTCATTCCCCTATATGGAGAGACCAATGAGCGGGTGGTATTCTTATTTATACACAGTTTTTAATAGTTTTGATATTGGGTAATACCTTTTTTAGTTATTACCAATATTATTATTCATTTTAATTGTTAGGATTTGGAAATTTTTGGATTAGGCATCTATGTAATACTGTATGATAAATAAAGCTTAAATTGATGCTGAATCCACTAGGAATGTGTTTCTGGCAATCATTGTTAACCTTTGTTAAAAAATGTATTGCACACTTTTTATAATTCATAAGTGTAATTAACTTTATTGGTATGTATGTTCTAAGGTAAGCCGTCTCTTTGTTATATGATTTTCCATTTTTTTCAATTTTGGATATAACAACATGCTCTAGAAAGCTGCAATAATTTAATGTGCAGCTGTGTGGACATAATTAGTGAAAGGCTCTGATTGGCAGCTATTAAGAGGAGTATACTACTTAAACTCCTAAAACATGTCCATAGGTATCATTGAGGCAAGACTACTCTGGATTTGACAATTGATCCTGAACTTTCACACTTAGACTTGTTGCATTCTAAGTGTGACTGTTATCCTCATCTGGGTTCTTTTACAATTGAGAACGGAGGTCTTGTTATGACATCTGTTGAGCACTCACAGCACCTTTCAATAGCGCAGTAAACATCTGATCTGAAATTTTACACCGGCACAGCTGGCAGCGGGGATCCTGCATAACAGAGATTGGATACTGTGCCGGGGCACATAAAATGTCACTATAGTGCTGAAGTAGGAGAACTTCAGCAATTAAACAACACAAAGAGAGGCTTTCTTAATTCATCTATAATGGGACAAGGTGTTCCTAAGAAGCTACCTTGTAGATATTAATTATAATGGAGAGCTTCCCTTATCTGTGACATTAACATAGAATAAGAAATGAACTGGCCATTCACACTCTTACTTACTCTACACTTTCTGTACATTCCGTTTTTACTATTAAGGTTCCCACAGGTGCAGTGAGTAAATAATGAACCATTTGATCTGAGGTCTGTCTCTATTTCAGCATTAAGAATCACATTGAAGCAAGTTCTAAAAATAAATATTATATATGCACTAATAAAGTTTTTTTGCATATATATATACACTGATGTTACTGTAATCCAATCTAATTATATCATTATTCTTATACTAGAGTAGTCGATATATTGGATGCAATTCCGTATACTGTGTGGTCATTACCCTTTATAAACACGGGTAATTGATCCTTTTAGAACCTGCATTGCTAATGATATGATTTTCTGATACAAACCATATTAAACACTCACACAAATAAAGAAAAATTCTGCATTCAGACCAACTTTGGCCACAGCAATTTTATTGAAAATTTCCACAAAGAAATTTGGAAATATTGTGTAACAAAAGTCCCCAACACAAAAAAAAATACTTGACAACAATGGTATTACTGTATTGATGTTGATACATATAACACTTTAGATTCTAAACCAGCATTGTGTTTCCACACAAAACTAAACAATATGCTGGTTGAAGCTTCCGGCTTTCTTAAGAAAATATAATTAGATTTTTTGAATAATGAGTATCTGAGAATGTTTTTCTTTATTTCCAAAATTAAATAAGGATTAAAGTAATTCCTCTGGAATGTCAAACATTTCAGGTATATATCCCTTAACTGTGATTTAAGTACTTTCAGGAAAAAACCTAAAGGACAGCAAATGTGTCAGCATGCCTCCATTCCGAGTTCTGTGCATTGGTGAGGACAATTTTCATGACAATTTCCATGACTGAGGTATGTAATTAGAATAAGAACACTGGCAACAATATCACCTGCCTAATATTCCCTACCCAAATAATGTTACAGAACTAGATTTGTCATCAAATAGTAGGTAAGTCAATGTCTAAACTGTAAGCATATTTTTAAGAGCATGAAATCCTCAAATAAATTAATAATTAAAAAAAAAAGAGTTTTTAATTCCCAGCCACATATTTATATACAAAATTAATAGGCACTTATAGTGATCACACAGTCAAAGAGAGGGATGTTTTAGTACCAGAACTGCAAGTAACAGCAGAATCTTTTATTAATTAGACATTAGCACACAACGAAGATGTGTGAAAAAAATCAATTAATAAGCAAACTCGCAAATGCATTTGTGATTTTTCATTCTTGATTTGATTGCTGAGTTTGGGGACAACCTGTTGAAAACTATCAGCAATAAGATTTAAGGTTACTCTAGCTGTTAAAGAGCAGTATCCATTGGCTTTCACCTTCACCACAACCTTAAGATTCAATATAGCCCTTTATTAAAAGACACGTGGAGGGTAAATGTATCAAGGAGAGAGTTTCTGATGGGTTTGAAAAGTGGAAATGTTGTCTATAGCAACCAATCAGATTCTAGTTATCATTATGTAGAATGTACTAAATAAATGATAACTAGAATCATTGGTTGGTTGCTATAGTCAAAATTGGTTGATATATCTCCACTTTTCAAACCTGATGGAAGCTCTCAGCTGACA
The DNA here is from genome assembly GCF_038048845.1 of Mixophyes fleayi. Classification (NCBI taxonomy): domain Eukaryota; kingdom Metazoa; phylum Chordata; class Amphibia; order Anura; family Limnodynastidae; genus Mixophyes; species Mixophyes fleayi. Next base: position 302,686,753 of record NC_134405.1, on the reverse strand, counting down.
CATTTACCATGTGATGTCCTGACTTCACTGGCATGTTCACTAATGCTAACTTTAGATGTTTCTAACACTTGTATAAAATGATAAGAAAAGCAAGCATTATATAAAGAGTCTGCATCAATGGCAACCACTTTAGTTAATAGAGAAATCAGAAGACCCACTATTTTTAGGTGATGAGTACAAGACGTTTGGTGCATTTTCATTTTTTTTCAAAACTCCTTGGACTGCTCATAATCAAAAGACAACTGAGTGCAGAGAATGTTAGTTTCTGTATTGATGAAAAGATGACACTAGTAGACCGTCTCTATATTTGCTGTAAAGGGAGTAAACAATTTTAGCATTGTTTTCATAATCAGAATATGAAGCTTGTATACTGTATATTGAGGCTCCTTGTAAATTATTCCTGGTACACAAGCAACCTAAGTAGATTTCATAAATATTGGTGAATTGCAATTAACATGTAAAAGTTGTCATCTTATTTTTAGATTAGTATTTTCAAACTTTGGTGTCTGCTTTACTATTACTTAAATGAAAAATACTGAAACAGTTCACAATAATAGGTTAGGTCTGGTTTGGCATAGATATCTGCACTTTTAGCACAGCTGCATAGGCAGCTAACATGCACATCAGTCATAGTGGAATTTGAACTCAAACATATCAGTTCAAAGAACAATAAAACTATCTCTTACACAACTGAACCAGCTCACTGACTTGTTCAATACTTGTCCAATGAAATGATCACACAAATGAGTTATGGGTTTAATTATCAAAAAAGCAAATCTACTACATTGCCTTTTGCTAAATAAACAGTGCCTTTGTAAAATCACACTGGGTTGCAAAAAGTACAAGGGGCACAACTTTTGCATAAAAGGATAAACCTAAAAATATCAAACTATTTTAATACAGGAGGCGTGGCTTGGCTGCCATTCTGAATGGCCACGTTTTAGATCTGCTTCGGACCAGTCTTGTATTTTGGGTCTTTTACAGGGGCTAAACTAGTTTGACTCTGAGCCCAGACTGGTACCTTTGCCTCCCAACACCAGGTGGTACAACCTGCACTTTCTGCGGACCGGATAGCATACTCCACCTCAACTGACAGACTTGCGGCCTAGGCAGTACCCCCAACTGTTACCAGACCTCTGTTGAGGTACCCTTAAAGCTGTGGGTCTCTAGCTGGCCTCCTCTGGTTTGCAATAGGGATTAGCAACAGACTCTTCTCCTCTGTGATGGGCTGTTTGCTGTGGGCATGCTGAGCTGCAGAAATAAGTAGGATCTGGTGTGAGGGACGGGGTTTGCCTCTGCTGCTGGGAGCTCTCACTTTGTCAGCCAAGCCGTCCCTGGAGAGACATGTCACACAGCCCAGTTTACTGATTGTGGGACTCTGGTAAACTGCCCCTCTGTCTCTGAGTTGTCTGTTCAAGGGCTGTGGATTCCCTGGAAAGCGCCAGCACCTAGTGCCCATCTGGGAGATGGGGTATCGTGGTCCTCTCTGCTACATCTTGTGTTGTATAACACACTCTCACTATCGCTATCAGCTCCAAACATGACTCCGTGGCCGGTTGATGGATACGTAAGTTGGATGCCTGGACTATGACCTGACCCTAACACCATACAAGCAGCACCGCTGGACCAGATCTACCAGGGACCTAACAGAAGCCTCGGCACCTACTTTACTGCACAGTCCCCCCAGGTATTTTCTGCATTCCTGTCCCATCATGTCATCTAAGAAAGTCAAACCTATCAAGTTGCCATCTCCTGTGAACTTTTTTGGAGATGGTTCTGGGACTTCCTAACGGGCTCAGGCCCGCTTGCTCCCAAAACCAGGCAAACAACCCCCCCAGCCTCCCCCTTTGCAAGAGCTATCAGACCCAGATATGGCTCAGTAGGACCCCTCATTAATCACCATTGATGACCCTGTCACCCTTAAATATATACAATCTCTTCTGACACCTCTGAAGTCCGACATTAATCTCTTTGACTGTCACTGAGTTTCTGGCGACAGTCAAAGAGATTAAATTTGGAGCTAGAACTGATCATCTCGAGACCAAAGTGGAGGAGCTGGAAAAGTTCTCTGCACACTCTGTTGCCCGACTTCAACAGGATTGGCCGAGGCCAAGTACTTGATGGTCTTCTCCTTCCCCTCCAGACACGAACCATCTTTCACAAACTGTGGTAGGCCCATCACATCTCTGTGGTCACCACAAACTGCTCTTATAATGTAGCATAATATTTTAAGCAGCAGGGTCCCAGGTTTCACTTTGCTCTGCCTATCTTCCCTGAGGCACACCATCGACTGGTTAGCTCGGTCTCTGTCCCTAATGCCTCTAGGAGACAGGTACGGTGCACGTTATAGTTTGTTGTTATGTTTTCTCCTGACACTTATTGCAATACCCTGAACCTGAATGTTTATGTTCTAAACAATGTTTTATTTTTTAGGATGACGGTTTTTGTTTTTGCTGCTTGTATATTCTACTGTTGTATTTACCAGTTACATTTAGGTATTTCCTTTTGAATGCCCTGGGGTCAGGACACCCAGGTCCAGACCCACGTCCCCATAATGCTGTTACTCGCGCTAGACTCCGAGAAGGCATTCGATAGAATTCATTGGGAATACCTGCAGGCCGTCCTTGCCAGGTTTGGATTTAGTGGCTTCTTCCTCCAGGCAATTTGTACCCTGTATAGCTCTCCCTTAGCCAGAGTCATCAGTAATGGATTACTTTTGATTACCAATAGAACCAGACAGGGCTGCCTGCTCTCTCCACTCATCTTCACACTGGCAATGGAGCCCCTGGCCAAATGGATCCGGACCACATCCACTATCACTGGCACTAGAATTTGGGAGATCCATCATAAGATCTATGGGGGTGGGTTTAGCGCCAGATAGACTTCTCTTGCTACAATCTACTTACAAATTTCACTGGTGTTCCTCATCTCTTAAATACTTTGGAATTCATATCCCATCCCATTCTAAAGATCTTATATACTGTAACTATACCCCCGTCCTGCAACAATTTACAGCCCTTACAACCTCATGGCAGAGTACGAGGTCTTGTGGCTCGGTAAGATAGCTGCACTCAAAATGATACTCTTGCCAAAAATCCTGTACCTGTTCAGGTATGCTCCAGTCTTAGTCCCCCGCTAAATACACAACAAATTTTACACGAGTGCCTTGAATTTTGTGTGGAGAGGCAAGCACCCCAGAATGGCTTGTTCATGTCTGTTCCGACCTAAATTAAGAGGTGGTGGTCTGCAGCTCCCGAACTGGAACTTTACTAACAAGACGCTAGTCTTGACCAGCTTAAGGACTGGACAGCTCTCCACCCTCGCAAACTATGGGTCTCTATTGAAGGCCAAGTGGTTTCCCTGCTCCCAATAGAGGACTTGCTTTGGCTAGATGGGAGGTCTAGGCCATCCACAGCGGCCCCACTGCCTAGTGTTAGAATATCCTTAGTGAGCTGGGATAAGATGGTTAAGACCATTCAGGACTTTTCCATCCCCTCCTCTCATCTCTCTCTTCTTGCAGTGGTGACATTAATTCCCGACGTGCGGCTGGTTCCTTGGATCTCCCGAGGTGTCACTAAGGTCTCAGATTTCTATAAGCAAGGTATCTTGGTCCCATTTTCCTCTTTCTGGGAGCGCCACCAAATCCCGACTGCGGACTTCTACAAATACCTTCGGGTACGCCATTGGATCCAGTTGCAGCAATCCTGCCCATACCCGCCACGCCCCCCCCCTGCCGCTTGTGAAGCAGTTGATATACTCACGTTCCCAAGCTGGGGGCATATCTGTTTGTTACCACTGTCTCTTGACAGAGCATGAGTATTGTAAATTGTAAGTTCAAGTGCAATGGGAAACTGATCTTGGTCAGCCCCTGACAGATGAGGTCTGGGACCATGTTTTCAAAAATGTTTACATCATGTTGAAATGTATCAATCACTCAGAATGCTCATTAAAATGATCAATAGATTACACTACAACCCTGTTAAATGTCATTAAATTTGGCCCTCGGTTTCTCAGCTCTGTTGGAGGTACTGCGGGGAAGCTGGATCCCTCTTTCATATTTTCTGGCCCTACCCCAAAATTAGATCTCTATGGGACGAAGTTTTTGGACTAATATGACAAGTAACATTGCTGTCAATTACACCGCATCCATCACTGGCCCTTCTCCAACTCTATCCAACAGACTTCCCGGCTCACCGCCGTTATGTCATGGGACACATATTAATTGCTGCTAGAGCGGCCATCGCTCAAGACTGGAAGAGCCTGGCTCTTCCCCCTCTCTCCAAAATTATAGCAAAAACTCAGCATAGCTATGTGATGGAAACTATAGACTTCAAACATTACAATTTAGCCCCCCTGATGAAGTGGTTCACTTGGTCTGATTACTATGCTACCCATAGGACTGCACTGTCGCCTTCTGGGTCCAACTAGGTTTGTACTATCTTCGACCTCCCTTCCGTAGGGGCCTATTGTGTGCCCCATCTGGTTAGCAGCTCCAGGATTTGACTCCATCCCTTATAACAACCCCCACAGCCTCCCCATTTTTATCCTTTAGCTTATACTATACCCCTGTCTATGTTCTTTTGAATTGAAATGTTTTTGTATGTGTTAATAATACCTGATGCTTTTAAATGCCACTTGACCTTTGTTCCTACATAGGTATATTTACTCTGTCATACCTCACTTATGTTATTTTTTGTGCTTTTTCTTTGGAGAATCTAATTAAAACCTTTTTGAGTTAAAAATAGATTTTAATACAAATTAATTACATTTATTTTGCAATAGCTAAATACTTTATTAAAACGAAATCAATCACTTCCAAATGTTTTTACCTATTAAAGATGTTGCTATCTGGAATTAAGTAATATCTATTTCTATTTAAAAATGTGATTTGAAAAGATAAAAGGAAAACCTTTGAAAATAAAGTTATGTATGGAATAAGAGCACAAAATTGCAATCCAATTATCCTTATAACAGCAACCTCCTATAAGTGTTTAAATAAATGTGTAATATATACACATACTTTGATAAATACCAATGCCTGTACATTTTGATATTTTTATCCTTATTATCACATGTTAGAATGAAGAAATTAAATTGACCTGTGATATAGTGTGAGAAATTGGAATACAGGTTCACAACATAGCAATTTTATATATTTTTTAAACAGACTTATCAAATTAAAATATATTTTTTTCAATATTAAAGGGATTTTTTATCAATCACAAATAAAAGTGTCAAACTTCCATTACATGATACAACATAGGATACTTGACATTTATAAAATAATCTCATGAGCTAGATGGATGCAATCTATTGCCCTTTGTAATCAGGTAAAGCTGCTCAAATTAGTGTTCTTCAATATATTTTCAAATAGGATGTTTGGTGAGTAGACCTGGTGGAATTTATTTCATAATGTCACAAGAGACAAAACTGGGTCCTACAAGATCTGCACAATCTAAGAATTTTTTAGAAGATGTTACCCATAAAAGCTAGGAATAAGTATTCACCACTGAAAGAGAAAGCATTTACAACTTCTACACTAAGAAGAAAGAGAGTGGTAACAGAAAAAGGGGCTATACGAAAAGAATCCCATTCACCAGAAAGGAGACCCACATAAATTCTAATCAGGGCATTTGTAATCTTAGCTCTTTTCAATTTAACAACCGTTACCTAAAACTATTATTCAAAGGTTTATCCTTTTGTTCCTAATAGAAACATTGATTCTTTTAGAACCTGTACTGGTAATAATAAGATTGCGCATTTAACTTGACAAAATATTTCTAAAACGATTATTCAATCCTTAGGAATTATGTAGATAAAAGTACAAAAAATATGTCTTAAACAATCTCTGAAGTTAGAGACCACATTTGACACACATATTTCAAGAAAAATTCTACATTCAATTACACTTTCGCTTTTATTGACACTGTCCACAAACTTGTCCAAGATAGCCTGGAAAATTGTGTAACAAACTGCTCAATAAAAAGTTAAAATAACTGAAGAAAAAAAGTCCTTGGAAAATTAATAGATAACCCTGATATTGCCATCAAACAAGCAGTTAAAGAGGGAATAGTTATTATTGATGCCAAATATTATCTAAACAAGAACAACTATCTGATGTTGGTACATACATGACTTTAAATTCTGATCCAGCTTTAGATTTTAAAGGAAAACCAAACAAAATGTTAGTTGAAACATTAAGCTCAGGTGATCTTAGCAAAAACTAAATTTATTTTTTGAATATTGATATCCACTTTACAGATAATTAATGTAACATTACTGTTCAGAGTTGGTCCATTGTCCCTTGCAGTTATTAGTATTAGAAACCCATTACGTTTATCATAATCAAATGATCTCTGAGCATAGAGAACTCCAGTTTCTATATTTATTGACAGATTGGAGGACACTGGGAGATCTTCTATATGTGTAAAGGTTTTCAGCCTTATCTCCAGTATCAGGATCTGAAGCTTGTATACTGTATATTGAGGCACCTGGTAAATTGTTCACTGGTACATAAGCAACATAAGGAGATTTCATGAACATTGGCAAATTGTCATTAACATCTGATATCTCCAATCTTATGGTTTCTGTACTGGAAAGTTGGGGATATCCTCTGCCAGTAGCTATAATTATAATGTTATAACAATATATGTTTTCTCTGACCATGGAACTTATTATCATAATTCTGTGATATCAAGTAGATGATGATATTAACTCAGAAGATGCTTTCTGAACATTTTGACAGTCAATGTTTGCATTGTCTCCAGAATCTTGATCATGAACTTCAATTAAAGCTGTCACTTAGGATATTAGTATAATAAAGTGATAGATATCTCAGGAGCATTGTCATTCTCATCGATCACTTCTATTGTTACCTTGAAATGGTCCACAAAGCCACCTCCATCCTTTGCTTCTGTTAATAATTGTGTATAACCTCAAATTCTAAGTAAGCTATAGTTTTTATTTCCCCAATTGTAGTAATACTAAACACTCCTGTATGATGTATCTCCCCTTATGTTTTTGAAAAAGAATATGTAATTTGTGCATTAAAGCCTTCATCTCTGTCACTTGCACTTACATGTAATAGAATAGAATTGACTGGGATATTTTCATTTATACTGGCTTTATATTCTCTATGAGAAAATATAGGAAAATTATCATTGACATCAGTAACAATAACCTTAATAAAAGTAATAGCAGATCACGCAGGATTTCCCCCATCCCAGGCTGTTAAAATGAATTCATGAATATTTCGTGTTTCGTGATCTAAAGGATTCCCTATTACAAGTTTTGGAAATTTACTCCCGTCTGGGTTAATGTTTTCACTCAGTGTAAAATGCTGATTGTCACTGAGCTTGTAAATCTGTACTGAGTTAATACCAATATCTTACACGCAATATAGTAGAATTGACTGGAGAATCTTCCTTTAAACTTATTTTATTAACTGGTTGAATAAATACAGGAAAATAATCATTTACACCAGTAACAATTACCTTTATTAAAGTAGTGCCAAATCTCACAGGCTTCCCCCAATCCTGGCTATTAAAATTTTTTTTTTGGTGTTTTTCTAACACTAGTTTTGGAAATTTATTTCCAACTGTGTTGGTGTTTTCACTCAGTCTAAAATGCTGTTTGTCACTGAGCTTGTATGTCTGTATTGAATTGAGATCAATATCTGAATCTACTAAATTATGCAATGCTGTGTTCTTGGTGAAATAGATACAATAATTTGGATTTTGAGAAATACACTGAATATTATCATTTACATCTTGAATTTGTCTATTGACACTGAACACATTTAAGAGATTTGCACCCACTAGATCAAAGGTTAGGAAGTAGGTAGCTGCTTTCCCACACAGTATCCTGTCCTTAACATATAGATTTCTATGATCTATTTTTACATAGAAATAATTCTCTGAATACATGTGATATAATTCTAGTTTTCTAGATGAGAGCTATTTAATATTCAATCCATGGTGTTCTGCAATTTTTGCTATAAAGGAGTCTTTTCTCATTTATTTTACAATGGAATTATGAATCTGACCAGATACTGCATGGCAGATAAGAAAATAAGAAGGGAAATATTACTTCATATTTCTGTGTACAAGGTTCCATCTCAGTCGTTCTCAGATTCTCAAGTCCCCAGGAGCCCTTTTTTTTTTTCACAAATATTTATTTTAGTGATCCAGATAGTTCATATGAAAGGGTATTGTATTATTATACTGGCACCTATATTAGCATGAAAAATAAAATATAACCATTTCTAAATTCATAATCCAATAGATAGAATAACAAAAACCCAGTGCCCTATGGATTCGAAATCCAGAAAATGTATGTACCTCTTCTTTCAGATCTGCAGTGTATGTGAGTGATGAAAATACTAGTAGATTCCCAGTTATCCTTCTACTTCTTATTGGTGAACTGCTGTGCTCTCAGGCGTTAGTAAGGAACTGCAATACTACAATATTATTTTTCAATTTAATGTGTCTCTACCTTTTATATAAACAAATGCAAAATATTCTGTATTATGAAATTAATAGACAAATTTATAGGTATAGCAAAGTAGCAAGAAATGTCTACCATGTGTATAAATATAAATAATCTGATTCAAATTATGTACAAATCAAAAACAAATAAATATAGACAAACTCAATTAAATAATGGACAATTTTACATACTGTATATTCTTTTCTTCTTTCTTGCAAACAATTTTATTGCAATTCACTTGAATAGTCTCACAAATATTTTTGTCTGTATCATGTGGATTAAATTATACTGTTAAACAAAACATATTGTCTGAGCAAGAGTTAGCTTTTATTGAATTTATTTCAACCTTTCTACTCTTGCAGTGGGATTACCTGGATACAGATAACAGTACTTAAACTGCACTTTACCTATATTATAGAACAATGTTAAGTGATTCATCATCACCATCATCATCAGCAGCTACTTATATACTGAATTCAATATAAAGACAAAATCAACACATGGCTCAGATTTTTTTTTTTAATATTACCCCCGATATAACAGGTATCTAACAATGGGATAAATTAAATATAATACTTGATTTAATTCTTTTGGTAAATATAATGCCTTCATATACCATTAAACTATTCCACTGATAAGCTCATTCTTCCACAGGAAAAGCCCCTGTATTTCAATATTTTTGCTTTTTTAAAAAAATGTAGAAAATGAATTACAGCTAGCAACCCAATAAATGGGACTTGTGCTGTTAGGATGGTTTTCTATAACCCACTTTTGCCAAATAGCTATGTATATTTTCCATGCAAGAATTTTGATTTTTAAGTTCTAAGATGAACACTATTTCCTTATTTTGTTGCCAAAGGAAATAAATTATAAGGAAATATATTACTCATGTACAACCTATTTACTAATAATCAGCAATAGATTCGGCTTTCTATCACTGCTTATCTCAGCAAGAGAGAACCTCTGACTATCATGAGCAGAGTAGACTCACATTTTGATGCGCTCTAGTTTAATTCCCTCTGTGCTGCATAAACACATTGCACACTGGATATTGGTGGTTACTCAATCACTCATAAATCATCTAATAACATTTTAATAGTATACAGGTATTTTTATTTGCATGCCTGATCTACAAAGCCAATTTATAGCACCCAATTTCCAGTGAGCATAGCTGAATATAAACATGGTAATCAAAGTAATAGATACGGTAAACATAGCAGGAGTGGACTTTTCAAGCAAAATTACTATATTGACTATAATTACAGCATGTGTATGTCTAAATTGAATTTCAAAAAATGCATAACTATTTCAGTACTTGCAGTTTTAACATATATAAAAAATGTATACTTAATAAATGCGTTAATATAGAAACAATGTTAGTGACAACTTGTACATCTTATCATCATTATCTGGTTTACCTTATTATTTGCTTATTCTGTGGATAGATCCATGTTTATGGATATTCATTTACTGTTGCTTTTACAATAATCCACTAAATAACATTTACAGCATATTCTATATTATTTATATTTTTTTTATCATATTAAGGTATGAGGAACCTTTTTGGCAATATTTGGCACACTTGCCTCACCAATTAGCGACCTGAATATTACACCCTTTCCACTAAAGTGTCTTGTAGCAGTTTGAGTTATATGCAGCATATAAAGCATGCTATTGTCTGTTTCATCAACCAGCATTCTGTAAACATATTTTGAAAATTACATAGCTGCTTCAACTAACTAAATCCCATTTGTAGTAGTAGAATATATCTTTAAATACAATATTTGCAAATGTGGCCATCATATTGTATGCATTTAATTAGTAGTATAATTAAGCCCATTTAGTGCACATCTTGGATATTATACATAATACAATTTTTATAAAAAGGGGGGATTAATGCTACAAATAAAACAAAAAGACTACATATAGTCATAGTTTATTTTAGAATATGTAAATAACCACAATCTAAAATATAGAGATCAAGCATTGGACATAACAAAATATAGATTTATAGCAATTTATGGTTATAAAATTATGTAATGCAATATACATTAATTTATATTCTTATCATATTTGACATATGCAAGAATATAATTATTTACAGAAATTATACAATTAAAATTTACATTAAAGTGGTTTCTCACTTTAGGACGAATTAGGACGAATAACCTTTAATCTAGTGATTTTAATTTATTAATTTGTACCTGCCACTTACAACTTTTAAGAAGTACATTATTTTTTTGACTTCTAGTTTTCTGAGGCCTCGCAAAGTAAATTACCAAATGCAAAATATTGCCTGTTTTGCATGTCAACTAAGGGTGCTAACTTTAATTTATATTTCCTAAGTAACTCTTGTAATTATATCCTATATTATTGTAACTCTATGTGAACTTGAGAGTGAAATTATGGCAATATCCTTACTTTAGCGCACTTAGGAACATATTAAAAGAGCTATTTCAAATTATAATTTGATTAGAATACATAATTAAAATCTTGTAATGCAGGTCTATATTATAGATTAAAATGATCCTCTAAATCATCCAATATGGTGAATTCATTTGTCAATACAAAACAAAGGCTAAATATAAACTTTTGTGGTTATCAGTAACAGAAACTACCCTGTACAGTGCTGAAATGTATATTTTAAACTATCATTCCCAAGTACTGAATTATCAATGACATATTCCACAGTGATATTTTAATTTAGTGTTATACAGGTAAATTAATTATACAAGAATCCAAAGCCATAAACATTGTAAAGATAGGGCAGCGGAAAAGTTCCATCACTATACAAGGGAAGCTTTCTGGGAATAACTTAAGAATATAGATTTCTACATAGAGATGTAAAGACTGGTGACAATTTGAATCCTTTTATTTTTATATAAAAACCACCATAATAGTTGCAATAAATATCAAGGGAATCAGTGACAGAATGACAAGTAAATAAAGTTGCATGTTTGATTAAAGACCTTCAAACCTTTCATGGGTATATAGTTTGGGGACCACCTGTTGAAAATGAACTGCAGTAACAAAGCTAAAAGTGAATGTAGATGAGAGATAGGTGCCTCTATTACCCTTTACCATTAACAAAACCTTGTGCATTGACTGATGATGAAAGGTTGCAACAATGAGACTTAGGTGACTGCAGCTGAGAGGGAGGGGGTCTCCATTGTCTTTCACCATTACCACAGCCTTGTTTATATATATATATATATATATATATATATATATATATACACCTCTCATGAAAGACACATGATGTCCTGATTTCAACTATGTGCTGACTAATCATAAAATGAGATAGTTCTGATACTTGTATGAAGTGATATGAGAGCCACACTTTATGTTCAAAGTCTACTACAATCCACAAAACATCATCTCCAACATGACCAGTCCACGACCTCTACATGGTGAAGGGAACACAATTTTTGGTGCACTTTCATTCAATAATCTATAACGATTAATATTAAATTGCTACTCAGAGATGGAAGTCAATTGCCTTTTGTTACTTGTATTGATCAAATGATCTCTAAGCATATAGAACTCTAGTCTCCATATTGATGGAAGGAAAAAAGGATGCCGAACGTTCTTCTGCGTATTTACTGGTAATGTAATAAATAATGGAATACATAATTTTAACCTTATCTTTGGTATCAAGGTTTGAAACTTGTACATTGTATATTGAAGCCCCAGGCAAATTGTTCAAGCAAAATGAGTAGATTTAAAAAACAAATACTGGTGGATTGACATTAATGTGTAATATCTTTAATCTTATGGTTCTTGCACTGGAAGGTATAGAGCAACTGCTGTCTGTAACAAAAATTGTGATATAACTTTGTACTTTCTGTCCATAGCTGTAGCAGAAACAATATTATAAAATGTACTATATAATAATATTAGAGCATTTTTCTATGAATTCACAGTCAACTTTTCCATTTACATCTGAATGTGGTAAAGAATAATTCACAATCATTATAATCTATTATATATATTAATACCTTGGATTGGATAAGACATCCCAATTCTTGGCTTGTAAAGACATTTCAAATTCTAAGATTGTTTTTAAGTTGTTATTTCACCATTTGAAGGATGAATTTCAAACACATATGTATGGTGGAAAATCCTAAAATACTAAGCACTTTGGTATTACCTGGAATATTCTTTTTTATATTCATTTTATATACATTTTGAGAAAATATAGGAAAATTGTAATTTACAATGGTAACAATGAAATTCATTAAAGACGTATCAATTCTATACAATTAATGCTGTAAAACTATTTTGTCTTCCCAATTGAAAGGTTTCTCAAACGCAAACTCTAGAAATGCAATCAGGATTGTGAATGTCAGTGAGATATATTACTTATAATTGAGCTTGTATGCATGAACTGAATTAATACCCCTATCCGCATCGTCTGCATTTGATAAAAAATAATCTTACTACCATTGAAGGGGATTCTAGACTTTCTATAGTAATTTAATGAAAACTATTGTAGAATTATCATGTATATACTGAATTACATGGTATCACTAAAAAATGTAAGGGGGTTCAAGACACAGCATCAAAGCATTAAATGCGAGGAATGCATTTACTATATAAATTTCCACCCGTGTTTCATCCTTTGAAACATGATCAAGTTCTCATTTTTTTCTGGTTGAGAGCTGTTTAATATCTAATAAACTTACTGGTCTATCTCTGTATTATATCCAGCCTGGGGTCTTTGTAATATTTTCTGTAAAATAGCATTGTTTTAATTTCTTCTACAATGGATTAGTGACTCTGACCAGAGGCTAAATAACACAGAAGGTAGGAAGAAAAATAATAATTGTCAAATGATTTCTCTGTAGTTTTGCATATTTGGTTTTATTTTCCATCATTTAGCAGCTGAAATGTTCCAGCAAATAATCCAAAGCAGAATGGTAGTGCTGAATCCAGTTTTTGGGCTGGTGCAACCAGATATGTTGTGTTCTTTGTAGGAAGAAATCAGAAAGTAGCTGTGTCTCCTCTTGTAGTGTAGTGTTAGTGATGAAAATACCAGTAGACCTCCAGTTCTGTATTTTTCTCCTCATTGGTTAAGCAGCATTGCTCAGAGGTAAACCTGCAACATTGCAGTACTAAGAGTTTTTCTTTTAAGCCACTTCATACATTAAATAAATCGTTATAATGCACACAAAGTAAATTGTGCAATACATTTAAAATATTGATCAGTTGTAGTCTATTGATATAAGTATTTCAGCAAAAAAATCTTTAAAGACATAGATGCAGAGCCCATAAAATGGTTATTGCACACTCTCCTTATGTAACCAAATAGTATTTATTATGTTTTTATACTTCTGAGATTCCTACATGAGTCACTTAGCACACTTCACATGTACCTCTTACAGGTACTTTGCCATCAATAATAAAATGAAAACGGAATTGATGAAACTGACAAAAAAAGATATGGCAGTATACATTGTCAACAAAACATTGGCATAGTTCAATTATAATTTTTTTATGTATTCTTTTAAATATAAATACAATTTTAATATACAGAATGACAAAATAAAAGAAGCACTTTGAAGTACATTATACTTGTGAGCAAGGCCATTTGTTAATACCCAGTTTAGTCTTATTACTTTATTTGATCCCAATTTTAAAGCCCCACAGGGTATGATGGAGCTATAAAAATATATTTTAATAAATTATGTTAATAATTGACTAATTTTCAATTGTAAATGGAAGCAATTTGCAAGATACATTTAATAATACACTTAAGGTGGTGCAAAGTTAAGCAAAAATAATTTTTCATGCTCAAAAAAAAGAAATTCAAACTGTTATTTAAGTTTGTGTTTGAAATTACCTAAGTTAAGTTAATTTTTCTACCAATTTTTTTTCAAGAGATATTTGATCCCAACATTTGCTTCTACCATGAGCAGAGTCAATTTACAGCATAAACTCACAATAAATCAAACAAGCACTCATTTTTAGTTTGTTAAAAATATAAAAATTGTTTCTATACTATCATACAGCTATTGCACAGAACTTTGCCTCTAGCAGTTTATTAGGTAGCTTGGTAAATATTTTGCAACAATGACTGTGAGATAGTCTTACCCTCCATTGTACTGGAATAATAAGCACCATCTGAACACGGAACAAAGAAACTCAGTCCCCATAATGGGAACTTCAGTCCTCAAAACAGAAGCTGGAAAATGCAAATATTGCTTTTTTTCCTTAAGTGAAATGTGACTAAATAGTGTCAAATTTATATTTTAGAATCATATTTAGCGCAATAAATCAAGTTAATAAATACAAATGAAGTTATTTAATTATTTTGAAGTGCATAAAAAATTATTCAAATACAGACTAGTTGACAACAACATCATAAACTACTTTTTATTAACTAAAAGTAATCCCAACATAGAGTTGTGTGTAAAATACTTTGCAAGCTAAATGTAAATATGGAAATGATTTGCCAGCTAAGCTAAAATTTATTGCAATAATTTTGAACCCGAGGGGCAAAATAGTTTTATCAAAATGTTTATGTTTATGACCATAAGTAATATAAATTTACATAAGCAATACAAGTAATTTCAATAAATATAATAGTTTGAAATACCTAAACCGTACAGTAATGGCCAAAAGTTTGAGAATGACACAAATATTATCTTTCACAAGAATGCATGCCCATCAGTCAGAATGTGGCCCAGAAGTTGATTGACAGCATGCCAGGGTGAGTTGCAGAGGTCTTCAATAAGAAGGGTCAACACTGCAAATAAGGACTCTTTGCATAAACTAAATCTAATTGTCTATAAAAGCCTTTGACACTTATGAAATGTTTGTAATTTTACTTCAGTATACCATAGCAACATCTGACAAAAAGGTCTAAAAACACTGAGGCAGCAAACTTTGTGAAAACCAATACTTGTGTCATTCTCAAAACTTTTGGCGATGGCTGTATAATACTGCTGGCAGGCTTGTTTACCTTTAAATCTCCATTTTCAAATCCTGAATCATCAGCATCAATGAGATTATTCACAGGAACATTTTGATTTGATTTCATTGTAAACAGAGTCACTTCGGATGACCCCAATGAAAACAAACATTATATGAATAGGGCAGAGGTAAAGTTCCATCACTGTACATAGAGATCATCCTGGGATTAACTGGAGGATACAAACTTGTACTTTGAATTCTTGCATTTTGATACAACAACCAACAAAAAATGTACAATATATAGGAAGGAAATCAGAGATAGCGCAATAACTAAGTATAGTCGCTAATTAGATTGATAATCTTCTTCATTGAGTTGACTATTTATTTTGGGAGCAACATGTTGAAAAGTCTCTGCAATAACTATACTTAATGTGACTGTAGCTGAGAGAGAAGGGTCTCCATTGTCTTTCACAAGCTACAGTATGTTGCACAATTATGACAATTCAATAATATAAATACCTGCAAACTAATGATAAAGTGAAAAGGCTCTGATACTCATAGAGGAAAGCGAGACAAGCCTTATGTCCATTGTTAACCATAGCTATTGAAGAACCTTGTAGAATTGTCTCAGCATCTGTAGCTTGTATATTAAAGTCCCTGGTAAATTGTTCACCACATAAGCAGATTTCATAAACACTGGAGGTGATTGCCTGTCAGTAGATTAAATTGTGATATTACAAGATACAATCTATATAAACTGGGGTGACAGTTCTATAATATCGTGTGGATGATGATGAGAACTCAAAAGAGGCTTTTTCATTTATTTCCCAGAAAATATCTAATTTTACACTGAAATTTTAATAGTGAACTTAGATCAAAACTATCACTGTCCCTGGTGTGGAATTCTCAGGAAGACAATTAACCGATTAATATCTAAGATGCATTGTCATTCTTATATATCACTTCTATTAATAATTGTATTAATACCACCCTCCCTCCTTTATTGTACAGACAGTTCATCTGTTTTTGTAACCTCAAAATCTAATTTTTATTTTAGGTTTTATTTCTGCCCTTCTAGGGTTAATTCTGAACACATCAGTATGGGAGACTCTTACACTAGTTTACATTTTTTCAGTGTAAATTAGAATTTAGAATTACATCCACTCACAAAATGTCATAACTAAAAGTTTAAAACTTGACTATAAAAGTTGTGTAACATGTAATCTGATAATCCAGTTTTATTTCAAACATTTTAGTGTGTAAAAATCATAATGAGTTATGAAAATTTCATATGCAATTTACCAAGTCATTTTACAAATATTTACTAATAAAGGCTAACTTTGAATGGTCTCTTGGAATGCCAAAACCCTTTTACACATGTTGCCTTATCACATATAATAAATATCCCTTGAATAACAGCAAACCCCCTTTGATCCAGATATGCAGTAAATTGCACTTATAAAAGAGGCAACTTGACTGTTTATCAATGAAAGACATACATATTTCTGTTCCAAAGTGGCCGGCCTTTGTGCTTTTTGGTGTACTACTACTACACAACAAAATGATTCAGCCAGCCACACCCAGATTTCCTTCACAAGAAAGACCCAAAGTGATATTCACTATTTAACAGCTGCTGCACATGTATTACAATTGCAACACTTCAAACATTGTGAAAACCATTCAATTTCTAAAATGCAAAGATTAACCCTAAGCGGTACTCACTAAATATACATAGACTATATAATGATCAGACACTATTTGTTCTACCATAACATGATTGGCTTAGATTTTTTGAAAAAATAAATTCCCCCACTCCTTAGTAAACTGATTATTTCAATTAGAATTAAATCTATTTTTTAAGTATTTAAAAACTTCAGTTTGAACATTCTATGCTAGAGTAATTTTGTATCTTAGTAATACTGTTGCTTTTTTATCACACATTATTAGTTTATATGTTATCACTTTGCTCTTAAACAATTTAAGTATGATAGGAATGCTGCATTGGTCACAGGATATTATGTCACAGCTCATACAAATACTTATCCAAATATTTATAATATATGTTTATTAACACTAGTACTCCTCATGTTAATTGACTGTTAACAGCATTAAACACAAACTTTACTAGATACACATTTCTCTCCTAGAGAATTAGAATGCTGTCAAAAGGAGGAGGTGATTGTATGATGCCAAACTGAACAAATGGTAGAAAGCATTTAATAACTATTACATAAATAAATAAATAAATAAATAAATAAATAGGTGAATGACTCCTCTGAATGGCTGTTTCAGAGTCTGGATGTGGCTCATTAACATGTTATTTGTAAAAAAGATGCTTGAAAGAAAACAACAATGTGCACAAACAGTACATACAGAGTAATAAAGAACATTGCAATTGTGTAGGTTTTGATTTATAAATTAAAATTTTAGGTTTGGAGAACTGTGAATCTCCCTTAAATTGGTACCATACATAACAGGTGAGTTTATTTTCCGCTAAATTCATTTGTAAAATTTCTATTGCTTTTGAGGAAAAATGAATTGTTATTTTGAGTGTAAAATTTGCTTACATTGCAAACCTGTTCCTTTTATTAATTTGTATATTTTTTGGCATTTACTTTTTAGAATCAACATTTTACCATTCATAATCAAACTCCTATTAATAAAGTTTAAATTCAGGATTACCAAGTCAAAAATGGCAATTTTTTTCAGCAATCTCTAGTTAATTTAAATTAACAATAATTTTTGATGATGATGATGATGGTGATGTCATTATTACAGTACATAGGATTTCTAAATGTGTTTGAATGGCATACTTCTCTCATTTCTGTTACATTAACAAAATTCAGACAAAATAGTCTTATAAGCTATAGCACAAAACTATGTCTACTCAACCAGAAAGAAAAATAATTTATAAATGTGTTAAAGCCTTGCATAAATAGCACAGACATAAACACAAACCTATACATATATTGTAGACCTCTCACCTTTGTAACATTGGTTAACTCATTTTCCTCTGCACTTTCAACAAGTACTGAATCATCAGCATCAATGAGATTATCCACTGGGATATTTTGACTTGATCCATTGTGTTAAAAGTCACCTTCAGATGAATCAATGGCCACACACACATTGTATGAATAGGGCAGAGGTAAAGTTCCATCACTGTACATGGTGAGCATTCTGGGATCAATTTGAGGATACATGTTTGCAGCTAGAGAACTAAATGTTGATGATGATTTTGATTTTTTGCATTTTGACATTATAGCCAATGTAACAGTTATAATAAATAAGAATGTAATTTGTGCTAGGGCAATTACTAAGTATAATTGCACAATTGATTTAGAATGTTCTTTGTAAATTGGATTACTTAATTTGGGAACAATCTGCTGGAAATTATCTGCAACAAGATTTAATGTAACTGTCACTGATAGAGAGGGGTCTCCATTGTCCTTCACCATCACCACAACCTTGTGCTTCGATATATACCCTTCTCCTGAAAGACACGTGATGTCCTGATTTCACCTGTGTGTTGACTAATGATGTAGTGAGTTGAGTCTGACAAGTGATAAGAGAGCCAGGCATTATATCCTGAATCTGCATCCATGGCAACCACCATAGTTATTAAAGAACCTTGTTTGGATGCAAACTGGACCACCTCAAACACAGCCGGTCCACCTCTTTCTGCTGATGGGTACAATATTTTTGGAGCATTATCATTCTGATCCACTATACGAATAATTAATGTGACATTGCTGCTCAGAGATAGGGATCCATTGTCTCTAGCAGTTACTTGTATTAGAAACTCCTTGTGCTGCTCATAATCAAATGATCTCTGAGCATAGAGAACTCCAGTCTCTATATTGATGGACAGATAAGAGGACACTGGGGGATCTTCTGTACTATTACTGAATATTGAATAAATGATTTTAGCATTGTCTCCAATATCTGGATCTGAAGCTTGTATACTTGTATACTGTATATTCTGCATTGTATAAAACGAATTGGGTTTCAGGAGTGGTTGATTCTATTATTTCAATTGTTATAGTATCATGATAAAATACTGGTGAATTATCATTTATATCCTGAATTTCAATTTTCACACTGAAAACATTTAATGGATTTTCAACTAATGCATCAAATTAAGCAGATAGTTGATCTTCCACACAGTGTCTCTCTGTTAATCATTTCCTTAACATTTGTCTTTTGCAATATATGTTATGACAGATAACACAGCCAGAACAATAAAAAGGAAACTGTTTCTTGACATCTGAATCTGACATCTGAATCATTTGTATTTGTGTGTATCTGTGTATCTGTGCATTCTTATTTTCTGAAATCTTCCCATTCCAGGTAAAATAGGAGCCAGCATTCTAAAGTATATCTAAAATATTACTGTAAGCGCATAATGACAGATAAGTCCATTGCTTTAGAATATAAATTGCAGATTTAATGTCAGAAAATCCAGACAATTGCTGTGCTTCTTGTAGATCTGCAGTTTCTGTGGGTGATGAAAATACCAGTGGATCTCAAGTTCTGTATTTCTCTTCTTATTGCTGAACAGCAGCACTCTGAGTAACAAATGTTGAATTGCAGTACTCAGACTTTGTTTTCTTTTAATCTGCATTTAGTATGCCTCATCTATTTTATTATTAAGTTAATAATAACTTAAGTTGGTTGAATATTATTAATGTATTATATGTGTACAGATAGAATATATTCAACGTCTGTATTTCTTTTATTTCGTATATAGGGTTAAATGCTTTCTTTGTGTCTTTGTCTGAATAGGGGGTCTTATGTTAACATGGTGTTCCATTTAATGCCAGATGTTTTAAGTGGCTATAAGAATTAGGAATGTAAAGGTCACACATGTTCCTTGATCTAGTCATATAGGATTTCTTTCTAATGAAATGTATTTATGTTTGATTTCTTGTCATCTGTTCTATATTATTTCAAAGGATGTGATATGGATAGTGACGTCTGTTAGATGGGTGGGTTTCAATGCTTAAATTGTCTGTCTTTGCAAATTGTAATCAGTCTTGCTCTATAATGAAGCAAGGCTCTATGCAAGACTGATTACAATGTTGTTATAGCACTCTTGAAGCAGTACTGTGAAAAAGCAAAACTTATTTATTTCCCAAATAAGTTTTGATTTTTCACAGTACTGCTTCAAGAGTGCTATAACAACATTATAATGTGCTGCTTGCACTTATACATTAATTGTAAAAGTTATGATTATGATAGATATTTTCATAATTGTTGATAAGACTGATATCATTCAAATTTGTTTTTAAAATAAATTTCATTAGAAATGTAAACTCTTTTTTCAAAACTTGGAAAAAGGAAATGTAAAAATGTCTTCTATGTGTTGGCATTATTTGCAAATCGTTAATAAGAGCTTTTCCCATTTGTATTCTTCTTTTTATTATTTATTAACTGTGTAGAAAAAAACTCAAAGAAAGTCTGGTTTAAAGTAATCAACTACTCCCGTAATTTAACACTGACATATTTAAAAATATACTGAATACTGCTGAAATATACAAATTTTATATTATAATTTCCAAATCCAGTAAAGTTATATAGAAATAAAAATTATGCCAATATAGTGGCATACCAATACATCACAATTTTAATTAAACATGATACCATATTCTATAAGTAATTAACATAGCAAATGTGCACTTATTTCTGGACTTTATTTTTCTTTTATTTAAGTCTTTAATTATAATTATAATTTTTGTATGCTCTAGAAATGCATTTCAATTTATGATTATAAACAGTTGAAATTAGGAATTTTAAAAATAAATAAATAACAGTTCAGAGTAAAAGAGTTCCCTATGTAAATACTTCCACAACTTATAGTCTACAGTTTGATGTAGTTTTGAAATTCCCACCGGCACTATCTAAACAAAAGAAACTGCACGAGAAATAGCATTCTGCAGTCACAACTATGACCCAATAATTTTGATTACGACAATATATTTCTATATTAAAAAAATATAAATCTAATTACCTAAACTTAAGGTGGCCATATATATGCTGTAATATTGCCATCCACATGTGTGGACATATTGGACACTCTGGTCAAGCATCAGCTTGTTTACAGCCAGTGTATAGTACATAACACTATATATGAAAACATTAAACACAAAGTAAATTTTGAAATTAAGAATTATATAAGCTAAATACAATTATCGAAAGACATGTATATGCATTTTATTGTTTAATATTTTTACCTTTTAACAAACAAAGCTATACATTAAATATTTCATAATATTTTATTTAATAAAATATTTCATAATAGTTCATAACCTGAACATGATGAAATAAATACATTGAATGAATTAATAATACTTTGAATTAACATTTTATCAAAAGGTGAAAAAGTCCCAGATTAAATTAATGTAATAGAAAAAATACATAACGTCTAGGAAGGAGTATATGAAAATAAATTTTATAAATAAGAATAATATCAACTTTTGCTTCTCTTAATCCCAACCAAAGGACTTCTAGTATCTGAAAGTTAATTTTATATCCTATGAATGACTCAAAAAGATTAATTGTCATCATAATAGAATATATATATATATATATATATATATATATAGGCTTGGAATATGCATGTTAATTAGCTATCTACATGTAGTAAATTATAAAAATTCTTAGTGTAGATTATTATAATTGTCTACTGCTAAGCCAGGCTATATAGTACAACTCATACCAATGGTTCTATTGCCATATTAAAACTGAACTGGGACATTGGACAGCCTCAAAATGTTCTATGATACAAAGAAATTACACCAGCCAATTGAAATATTAATCTGACCATAGATATTCTTGATAAATTTATGAAACCCTTATTTCTCTAAAGTAGTATTAATATGGTCCCATGTAACCACACAAAATGCCTTTTAGCACTGTCTGAAAATTCAATATCTGGAGAATCATTATTGAGTCTCA
This sequence comes from Mixophyes fleayi, assembly GCF_038048845.1. NCBI lineage: Eukaryota > Metazoa > Chordata > Amphibia > Anura > Limnodynastidae > Mixophyes > Mixophyes fleayi. The sequence continues at coordinate 302,664,394 of NC_134405.1, read as the reverse complement.
CATTAATTTTTTTTATAACAATTTAAATCTGTCTTATAATTCTCTCTGCGGAGTGCCCTGGCATAAATCCAGTTATATCACAATGTAATAACTTTTCACTCACCATATTAAGATGGCCTGCTAATAACATTAAATACATTTAACCCTATTGCTAGTATTCTGTTGTATGCCTAGGCAAACAATACAAAATCTACCTGATTTATTGCCATATTATTGAACTCTCATTTCAGACAAATGTGTATAACACAGTAAGACCTCTAATATGGTATCAAAAAGAGCAAAAATTATGTTCTATTTGTAAATAAAAGTGTAAACAAATAGGTATTGTAGCAAGCAATGTCTTTCTTACCAATATAAAAAATACAAAAATAAGAAGAAGCATTTAGAACGAGCTATAACAAAGTTATTGTAAAGGTATATGTACTGCAATTTGATTTTTTAACAGCTGCCTCACACTATTTAAGGATAACTCATCTGTATCTGATTTTTAGTTGGCATTGTTACTTTTAAACTATCAGTTTCATGTCCAGAATCATCAGCATTCATTTCTAAAACATCAAAGATTTTCTACAGGGACACTTTCATTTAGTTTTATTAATGTAAAATTGAAAACAGATGAGACCAAAGCAACACACATTTTATGAGTAGGGCAGAGGTAAAGTACCGTAATTGTACCTGGAGAGCACTCTGTAGTCAACTGGAGAATGGTGAAGGTTTTGATATAATAAACAATATAAAATGTACATTTGATTATGTTATAGTAAATAGTTACATTTTATATTGTATTTTACATTATACTCTGATGTTATAATAAATTGACATTTTTATTACTACAATCTTTCTAGGTACTAATATCAAAGTCTAGAAGGTAAGAGTAATTGAAATTTAATTAACTTCAGCAGTAGACAACCCACATTGCACACTGCATCTCCTAATTCCTCACACGTTTATGTGATGAAACAAGGGGTTGCTTCCACTTTACTCAGTCTGTACCTTGTTTTTCCACAAAATTTTAACTAAAGAATTGGTTCTTTTATAGCCCTTTTGGATGTCCCCATCCAAAAGGGCTATCGCTCTAGGAACTAGACAATGTCCTATTGCTTGGGAGTATTATCATGTGTAAATACATATTATTGTGTGTCCTTTATGTGATGCTGTGTGTTATTTTGTCTCCATGTTGAATACATGGTGTGGTATACATTGGTATACATCAGGGATAGGCAACCTGTGGCTCTCCAGGTGTTGTAAAAATACAAGTCCCAGCATGCCTTGCCACCTATCTGCTGGTTATCTACTGGCAAAGCATGCTGGGACTTGTAGTTTCACAACACCTGGAGAGCCATAGGTTGCCTACCCCTGGTATACATATATGTGTGTATATGTATATATATATATATATATATATATATGTATGATTCTTTTAAATGTGGCCAGGTCCCCCCATGCCCCCTCCTTCTCCCCCATACAGGAAGCCCAGAGGAGCTTCTACCTCATTCACATGGAAAAAGCTTGCAAGGGGTTAACTCTGGGAGGTTCACTTTATTGCCATCCCCAATGGGCTAGAAGGAATTGCAAGTAATTAAGTGAGACACCCAGTCAGTCACATTGTGATGTGTGCCCAAACCTGGAGCTTCAAGATATCTGGTACCCACATTGTGGGAATTTGAGTATCTGCATTGGGAAAAACCTGTGATTCTGATAGCCTGGTATGCCTACAGGGGTAGAGTGACTGGGTGTCAGTTCCCTACCTGTTAGGATCGCAGCTAGTGATAAGCCTTTAGAGCCGAGCTAGTAGAGGTCTTCCTTTAGCAGCTGCCTTTCCCATAGAACTATGCACATTCACCGGTACTTGAATGTCCCCAGGACTTATCTCTATGGCAGTAGAGGCTTATCAGAGTAACTGCGGCTAGGAACAAGGTAGCTGAAAGACTGGACAAGTCTGGAACTGGACTTGGGTGACGGGACCGTGGCCAGTGGAAGGGTCAGTCAACAGGTCGAAGGTCAGGGCTGGCAGCAAACAAACTGGTGAAAAGTTCAGGCAGAGGTCAGAGTCACAGGCACATAAGCGATATCCAAAATCCAGGTAGAGGAATCAATCAGAATGTCAGGAAACAAATAGAACAGGGAACCAGCAGGTCAGCAACACACAGGCAACAGACACTATAACCGGCAGGGAGGCTAAGCCCTCCCTGCCTTAAATACATGGAAGGGCCAATCAAAAACTGAGATGCACAGGAGGGAGAATTGGCCCCAGCAGGAGACTAATTAATAACTAGTATACTAGTATAGCACACGCGCCCGACTGACAGCTGGCCGGGTCACGGCGGTGATAAGAAGAGCGTCCCGGCTGTTGCCATGATGACTGCTGGGAAGAAAACCAGAAGTGACGCCTCGATCGTCATGATGACGGCCGGGACGTGTCTAAGGGGCCCGGAGCTAGCTGCCGCGGCTCATAACACTGCCCAGCTGGAAGTGGGTGAATTTAACAATGTTTAACTAATTAGGATGGTTATGACAGTGAGAACTGATGTGATAGTGGAGAGATAAGCCAGCAATTGCCGACTGTGAGTGATCGTAAATGTAAAATTAAACAATCCCAAAAGAATGGGATAAGGAATATTAAGAAAATATTAAGAAAATATATAGAAATACTCAGCCCATTTTATGGGATCTAATAATATTTTTTTGTGATGAAGAATATAATGATATCTCATCAATAATGATGAGGACTATGATTATTTGTTCTTACCATGATAAATACAATCCAGTCAAAGGGCCTGATTCATTAAGGATCTTAACTTAAGAAACTTCTTATTTCAGTCTCCTGGACAAAACCATGTTACAATGCAAGGGGTGCAAATTAGTATTCTGTTTTGCACATAAGTTCAATACTGACTGGTTTTTCATGTAGCACACAAATATCAACTTCAAATTTCAGTGTACAAATCAGCTATCAAGTATTTGTGTGCTAGATGAAAAAACAGTCAGTATTTAACTTATGTGAAAAACAGAATACTAATTTGCACCCCTTGCACTATAACATGGTTTTGTCCAGGAGACTGAAATAAGATGTTTCTTAAGTTAAGATCCTTAATGAATCAGGCCCAAAATGCCTAAATCATTAAAATTAATATTCATATTGGAAATATATTATCTATTTATTGCAACAATCGAAAGGGTTTTCATATCTGTCTATATAGTAATATGAACATTAAAGATGACGCAATCCAAATTATGAAGAGTTAATACTCGGAATTATCCAATGGGAGAACTAAGAGTACAAACCTATGATTGGTAAAAGACAGCTTAAAAACCCCGCTCTAATTATTATTTGCCTTACCTGGAAAAAGCAGTCTCAGCGAAGCGTGTGTGGCTGTTTGCTGAGTATACTGAATCGGAATCTATTTGAATATATTTATTTCCTACTTGATAATATCGAAACCTAAATCTGAGAAACAGTATGGACTGCTGTGAATCAAATTACTATGACAAGTAACTAGCTCCAATCAGCCCCTCAGTACTAGTGAAGCAACAGCAGCTAGAAAGCAATTCACACTAGATATGTGAGAACCTAGACACAATAATGGAAAACTGACCACATACAGGTCAATGGATAATCTAATTCTGAGACCAAGCAACCATATTAAATGGACTTCAATTCCTCACAAAATAATTACAAGAAAGATGAGATCCTTAATAAGTGGTGTAAGTAAAACACTGAAGGCAGTATTCTTAGCCTTAAACAATTGGTTCTGATTTCAGATACAATTTGATACAAACATTGTAAGGATCACTGGATAACATATATATATATATCTTTGGAACAATAGTGACAATTTTGAAAGAATACTTAAACAGTAACTAAAAACTGTCAAATGAGGTAACAATGCAGCTCAACCTAGGATACATATAGTAGGAATTACACAAATATATATATATATATACATATAGTAGGAATTATATAACCTAGGATACATATAGTAGGAATTACACAAATATACAGTATATACATATAGTAAGAAATATATTACCCAGGATACATATATTTAGAATTATGCAAATAAATACTCCACTGCGCCCTACATCTCCACCCTCCTCTCTATTCATGCTCCATCCCGCCCTCTCCATTCTGCCTCTGACCGTCGCCTCTCTTCCCCCCTTATAACCTCCTCCCACGCGCGTATCCAAGACTTTGCCCGCGCTGCCCCCCTCCACTGGAACAAGCTTCCTCCCTCCATCAGAACTTACCCTAATCTGTCCAGTTTCAAAACCCACCTTTTTCTTAAAGCCTTTCTGTCTCCCACTTAACTTCCTACCTTATCTTCTGCCTCCGTCCTCCTACTCTCCCTCTCTCCCCTGCATCTCTCTGTCTGTCCACCCCTCCACTTAGATTGTACGCTCCTCTGAGCAGGGCCATCTCTCCTCCTGTTTCCACCACTTCTAACTCTGCTCTCCAGCTACTTAGCCCTCCTCCTCGAGGGTCCTCCACCCTACGTCCACTCTCACTCCCTCCTCCCCGCTGGGGGTCTCCCTGTCTTCCGCGCTCTCCTTCTTGGTAAATTGTTCTTTGGCACTTAACCAATGTAACTAAATTTGATTTATAGTGATGGATTGTGACAAGCATCTAATATTTCTAGTCTGATGTTTCATCTACTGGAAAGATTACAGGAACAGTTTGATTCTTTGCTAATTTACACACATCTTAATTGAATATGGAAATATTATCTTTGACATCAGTTACACTTATCCAAATTAGCATTATGCCATTTTGGGTGGGATTACCTCAATCCAAGGTTGTTAAAATTAGTTTATAAATGTTCCTTGATATAATCATTTATCTTACACAAGTTTTAGACATTTTTATCATCTGGATTGATAGTTTCATTGTAAAATTGTCACACATTTATAGTAAAGGTGTTTCTGTTAGACAAGAACAGACTGTAAGTTTGCTACATTGCACTTACAGAGTAATTAAAATGTAACCTTACTTGTAGATATTAAAAAGAAAGAAAAATCAACATTTATTTCATTGTTGACTTTTTTAAAATTGTCAGCGAAATATAAAATAAAGTAAAGAAGCAAGAAATAGTGATTTAAAATTGCTGTGTTGTTTTGGGGCCTAACTTAAAATTTAAAATTTGCTTGGGATAATGCAATAATATTGTTTGTTTGCTGTTATTACATATTTGTATAATTCTGTATGATTCTATATAGATGGTCATATTCATGTAAATCTTAATGGGGATATTGATTGTTGGTTTATTTTATGTAGTTTTTGTTTCATCATCATCATCATCACCATCATCATCATTTATTTATATAGCGCCACTGATTCCGCAGTTACAGATAACTCATTCACATCAGTCACTGCCTCATTGGAGCTTACAGTCTAATTACCCTAATATACACAGAGAGAGAGAGTGAGAGGGAGACAGACTAGGGTCAATTTTGATAGCAGCCAATTAACCTACCAGTATGTTTTTGGAGTGTGGGAGGAAACCGGAGCACCTGGAGGAAACCCACGCAAATACAGGGAAAACGTACAAACTCCACAGAGACAAGACCATGGTCGGGAATCAAACTCATGACCACAGTGCTGTGAGGCAGGAGGGCTAACCTCTAAGCAACTGTGTTGTTTCCATTTTTTTAGGATTGTGATGGAAACCAAAAATACTATTACGTTTGAGTAAACTGACTTAGCAGTCAGTTAGGCTCTGCTGTCTTTGTACTTAATGCAACAAAAGACAACACTTCCATATCACTGGAGATTTGAATGCAGGTGTATAAAGAGGGTAACTGGCCAATTTAAACCATTTTGTAAATCACTATTACGATCGTGAATAAATCTGAACTTAATGGACAGTAATAAAACAAAAAAGGAGACTAAATGAGGCAATAACCTTTGATTACAAAATGTGCATATAACAGAACCAGTTTCCCTTGAATTACCATATATATATATGTGAGAAAACAATATGCTTTAGGAGCTAGTCAAATTATCAAAGTAGCTAGCCATATTCCAAAAATACATAAACACAAAATAAAGCAAATACTTGGCACCAAGAGTAAAAACCTTGTAATGAAGCCACCAGCAAATCATAGATAACCATGGTATAAACATAGATACCAGCAGACCACTAGCACATTATGACACATAGTCTAGATCTTTTCCACTCATACATGTTATAAAAAAACATGTTTTCAAAACATATATTATAATGTTTTAATATATAATGCATATATGTAAATTAATTTTACACATTTATGACATAAAAAAAAAGAATGAAGCCATGGTGGTATGATGAAACGTGAACAGTCAGGGTTTCTTGCAAAACACCTGCTGTAGCGCTTAGCTTTTATCAAAGTATTGCCAGTGTACGTTATACTGTTATAAGATTGCTGCAATACCAAATAGGTACAGCAGATGGCAGCAAAAATCACTAATTATTCATTACTTATTTATAGGAAACTGTGTCTTATAAATAACTATGAAGATGATAAATATACATGGCGCAATTATCATGTCTGCTTTTCATTTACTATATATATTGGTTTGATAGAAGTTAAGAATGGAAATCCCCTGCCTTGTGAAAATACTACATGTGGGTAGATAGAAGATGTTGCAGTAGATGTAGGAATATAGGCTATTTTGCTTTGTATGCACGATAAAACTAATCAATTATAACACTGTGCATAAGATATAAGATGTTGACAAAATATAACTAATTTTGCTTAGTATTTTATCTATTGCAGCAAATTATTGTTAGCAGTGCACGAGCTGCTGCTAAAGTGGCCTGTATTGACGGACACCTTGTTCTTGGTTATGACATCCATCATTGTGGTAATTCCGTCATGGAAATACAACAAAGAGCAGTTAACAAACATACCACTTCAGTTTATTAACAGTAAGCAAAACATTAGAAAAATAAACAAATAAAGGACCACCTAACCTAAAACACAGGTTGTCTTACATAAATAAACTATACATAAATAAACCATTAATAATGGTCATATTTGTTCAAGTTCCCATACCTGGACGGAAAATTGTGTTATCATTTTGTTATTATTTGCTATTAGCTTACTACAAACAATTGTTCTTTGCTATCAAGCATTTCATCTGGAATGAGCCTGGCTGCAATGGGACTAGTAGTCAGGAAGTCTGTGTAGGACAATATCTTCCTACACAGTGCAACTAAATTGTCAGTTCTGATGAGCGCCTGAAACTTTTACATATGTATTTGTGAATGCTAATAATAGATCCTGTATATAAATCAACAAACATTACACATTGCTAAACAAATTAAAGAAGGCTTCATACATTAGTTCATTAGTCCCTGTCAGAGCCCAAAGATTAAAACTTGAGTAACCACTTCATCTTTTGGCCATAATCTAAGAGATACGCCTGAGGTAGTTGGTAGACGAAATGTACATTGGGAGCTGCACCTTTCTAGTCTATTCCGCTAAACTCAGCAATGTATCTGCAAAAGACACACAATTTGATGGTTCAATAAAGGCTCAATTATGGGGGACAGCGTAATAAGGGTAGCTGACACCCAATACTGGTTAAAGACTGACTGATAAAGTAGCACTGTATTAAAACGTCAGTCAGCTCTGTAAGTTAAGATAAAATTATAAGATAAATTAGTATTGAAATAAGTTGTGAAATATAAACATGGAGAGTTAAATGAGGTTTATGTGATCTGGTGTTTTATTAATGGTGTCAAGTACGTGGAGTACTACCAATATCACAGAGACAATGCTGACTCACTGATTTTTCCGATCTAGTGTGCCATTCATTATGTTAGAATATTGTTAGAATATAGGCATAGGGTGCTGTGATTATAATATAAATCATTTAATGCAATGTATGTTCTAATTAGTAATCAATTTAATAAAAGATAAAACAGTACTATACATGCTCATATTCAACTTGCTTTTAGCATTTAATTAAATGTGATAGATTTGTTAATTGTATTCCTTCTCTTTAAGGGAAAACACATATAAGCAGATATCCCAATTTCCCAAATTGTGAAACTATGCAACATTACATTAATCTAATTTGGAATTCTAAAAAGTAAGAACATATGCGTGATACATGGGTATTGACAAAGCATATCTGCTTTATACCTCTCCTTTTGTTATGCCACAACTTTGAAAATGCCATTGAAAAACTGGGAAAATTAATTTATTAAACACTGAAAAAGAGTATTTAGTAAATTAGAAATTTTGTTAAAAGTATGATGTTAAATTAGACACCAGCCTTTTGGTGTAGAATACAATAGTTACTATAGCAGAAACAGTATAATTTCAAGTAAAAATACCTATTAACAACTCATTTAGCCGGTAAATTATGTTATTTAGCAGCATGTTATTTATGTATTTTACCTTACTGTATTGCATTAACATTTTGTAAGTTTGTATATTACAATAAAAAGCCAGCACGTATCTTGTTAGATGGCATATATATATATATATATATATATATATATATATATATATATATATATATATATATATTTAAGACCTTAATGCAGCTAAAATTAAACATTTATATTTCAAATGCATTTTTAATGCTACTACAATGTGCATTGTCACACAAAAGCTCAGATGAGATTGCCTATAACTTTAAAGTTTACTATTTGGTGTTTGCATTGCTGTTTAATATCTCATTATACTGTAATGGCATAGTCATAATACACAGCATTTAATCATATAATAATTGTATGAGTAGGACAGAGATAAAGTTCCTATACTATATTTTGGGAATTCACTTTTTTTCATTGTTTTTATTTTGCGAGAATAAATGTAAATGCTTAAGAAACTTTTGCTGACTTTTTAAAGTCTGTTATTACAAAAAAACATAACATACGAAATAATAAGGTATTCATAGCTATAGCATTTACCCACAAAATGTGAAACTTTGATTGAGATTGTTGTTATCTATTTTAATTTGTTACTAACAATTGTTAGTTTAATGTTAACTGTTAAAAAAATATTGTTCTTTGCCAAAACCACACTATATTCTTTCAGAGTATCATCTTAACCTGTGTATTAACAATATAGTATATTCATATCATAAGTTGGTTTCATATCATAATTTCATAATTATTCATATACTAAGTTACTGGTTATACTTAACAGTACTTTAACAGTACTTTAGGCAGAGACACATATATTTCCCCATTTCCCATATATTTGCCCATTTCCTAATAACACTTAAAGTTCCAATAATGGCAGTATATCTCAGCCATATAATGAAATATTCTGTGCCATACAAAGTTCTGTGCAGTACTTACAGTACAGTACATTTCTTTAAAACTGTTTAAAACGTTCTCTTCAATTGAAAAGAATCAGATCAGTGCTAATATTTTATCACCTATTACTTTCAATATGAAACCATGTAAATGTCTTACATATGTTCATTACAAGCAATAACCCAAACAGTAAAATGTGGAAAATATTAAAATAAACCTGATTCCTTAAAATGTTGGCAAAGATTTACAATAAACAAAATATTCCATGGGGTATCAAAAATTAAAAAAAAACATTAAAGATAAACCCTAATTGGCTGAATAAGGTGTTGATGTTGACATCTGGGACCACCATATAGAATACTATACAATACAACTTATGCTTGCTTAAAGGCTCATTCACATTGGTGAGTTTTTATGCAGTGTATTAAAATATTTACACCATGACTAAATACACAAAGCCATACAAGTGCACAATTTCCAAAATGAAAGTAAAGAAGCACTTCCAATATATGAATATTTATGAATAATATGAATAAATCAATCAATGTCTTCTGTGGACATTTAGATTATATTCATAGATCACTGAACAGAACTTAAGCGTCAGCCTTAGCACGTTACAGTCAAATGTCTATTATGTTTCATGTTAAATCTTGCACTTAATCACAAGTTCAAAACACAATTGTATCTCTAAATTGCATATTAGTGAAGAGTAACACTCTCTGGTAGACTAGAACAACTTCAGTTACATTCAATATTTTAAACTTTTTCGATTCAACAAAAAATGACTAAAATAAAATTTTGTTTAGAGGTCAGTAAGGTTTCACATTTCTGTAGTTTTAAATATGCTAAATGCAATTTAGAAAATGATGTGCAGTATTTGTAAGAGACATTATCTATTACAGATGATTAGCATACTACAGTCAGTGGACTTACTTCAATAAGCAGCCAGAGTTTGCTCAATATAGGTGTTATAGGAAAAATAAATAAGTTGGCACATAAAATTAAATAATGTTATGATTATATCATATTACATAATATTAAATAAGCTGTTAATTTAAACTTTCATGCAACATAGGACTTATACATCCATTGAAAAACAAGTAAAACATTATTTTAATACATAAATTTTGTTAGCAAATTTAAATTTATGAAAAGATAGCAACCATAACATTCTTCCCTGTGTCTTTTGTGTTTGAAAGCTCAGGATTCCCTGATGGCAGTGGCCTCTTTCTGCAAGTTGATGTGCCGTTTCACACTGCAATGATTGTTAAGGAATGGTTTGAGAAACATGAGAAAGAGTTCAAGGTGTTGACTTGGCCTCCAAATTCCCCAAATCTAAATCCAATGGAACATCTGTGGGATGTGCTGGAAAAACAAGTCCAAGCTGTGGAGGCCCACCAAGCAACTTACAAGACTTAAAGGATCTTCTGCTAATGTCTTAGTGCCAGATACCACAGGGCACCTTCAGAGATCTTGCCTCGATGGGTCAGAGCTATTTTGTCAGCACAAGGGGGACCTACACAATATTAGGCAGGTGGTTTTAATGTTGTGACTGATCGGTGTTTACGCTGGATAAAACTAAATTTGTTACCATTGTTCATGCTCTATACCTAATACAATTATTTTAAATGTGAAAATAGATGAATTATGAAATAAAAAATTACATTAAATAAATGTTACATAAACTTACTTAACTTTCTTCTAATTCTTTAAGAAACTGAAATATATAATATATAAATACAAACTAATTTTGTTGAAAACATATATTCTGTTTATTTAGTTTAAATATGTTAAAATACAGATGTAATATTTTGATTTCTCATTTGACATTCATAGCATCAGGAAAAAATGTTTTTCAAGACATACTTGTACTGTAGGAAGAGTGTACACATTATACAAGTATAGCTTTTGTTACCAACAAATATGCCTATATTTTTAGGATAAATCTTTAAAACCTTGTCAAGCATTGTCATGTCCGTACTAGTCTCACAGATTGCTTAATGTATAGCTAAGTCTCTATCAAAGGATCTGAAACTTTTCTTTGTGGCATAATCGCAGCTAGTAAAGGTGGAAACATTTTTTTATGATGACTAATTTATAGACAACTTTGAAAGTTTAATAGAAATAAAACCTAATGCAAAATTATGTAGTTATGTATGACAGTGACATTTCTGGTATGGTAATGGAGCTTTAGCACATTATTATCTGTATCATTACCTTCAAAGCACATTTGCTGGTGGCTCAGGGCATGATACCATCCATGATTCTCTTGTTAGGTGCACATTTGTGCTTGTTCTTTTTTTTTATCTATTGGAGTCTGGGATTTGCAGCTGCGTGTCAGGCTCGCATATACTGACATAACTAGGTGCTGGATTTTAAAGAGACTCAGCATGATATACCTGTGTCTGAGAAGCAGGTATTATTAGTGTTATTTCTCTCCTTGACATGCTGTTGACTATGTTTCCAACATTGTGCTCAAATCCCTGCTGCCTAGAGAGATGAACCAAGCTGCCACAACTTGTTGGTATACTGTGACAAAGCCAATACTTTCTTGCAGGAGTCCCTGCTGAACACCAAGATACCCATTAGACTCCACACCCCAGGCTAACTACTAGCAGTGAAGTGGGTCCACAAGTCTAAGTTTATTGTAAGATACTTTGCAGGAAATGTAATTCTGATTTATTTATGCATACTTGATAGCTGAGATGTTTACCCTATATGCACAAGAGGCTACTCTGCGCACTCGTGACTTTGAAGCTTACTGTAAGGGAATACACAGGATTACAGCCTAAATCTCACACTCACCACTCTCTTAGGCTAAATATTTATCTGGCCCATTTCCTCAACACAGACACAAGCTTCCACACCTCTCCGCAACTGCCACCAACAACATATAAGGCCTGCAGCAAATCTATGACTTAATTACCCAAGTGTGCACCCTCTGTGTTCTGGTAGCTAAAATAGTTAACAGTTCATACCCTGGTATCTAAAGGGTTAACATGACCGATCAATCTATCTCTTCTAAACAGGCAGTGAATTAGTTTAGAGCAATAAGGACAGCACTTATTAACTTTTAGAGTTAATATATAAAAAGTACAATGCTTACAGGTTATTAAAACAATTAACAAAAGTTAACTTGGCATAACATAAGCAAAACATGTCAAATAAAGGGATAAAACTCAGATTATAATTTACAGACAAGTGGTATAATCTGTGCCAAGGGAAATTGGCTTGAAAGATGGGAAGTTTATCAATAATGATTGATTTCCCAATAAACTGACAATTTCTTGTAACTGGTCTCAGCTTTTTAAAGACACTTTTACACCTTTCCCCACCTCCAGGGGGTTGCGGTCTGTGATACTGTTTACAATCACAATTTGCATATTCTCTGATTTAATACCCAATTCTACTAAGTGACCTAAATTTCCTCTGGAGTGTCACACAGACCTAATTTTATTATTAAGAAATTCAATATAAATTTACGAATTTATAGATACCAATCAGCATCGGTCTAGTGTATCAGCTGAGATGAAACTGATTTCCTCACCTTCTCTGCCTGACACACAGCTTTATTTGACATAGAGGTTGCCCTTTATCATGCTATTTATGAATATGTGGTTGATCACTAATTATATTGATTGCAAGTTGCATTTTGGAAACTAAATTATATGTGTCTATATAAGATATAGCAAGCCATCATACTTGTGTAAGACCATAAGCTGTGAACAGCTCCCTAGAGTCTCTCTAGGTACCAGAAACCACTCCTTATTCCAGGATACAGTATTCCCTGTGTGGTCTTTGAAGCTGTTCAGTCCCTAAAGGTGACAACTGTTATCTACTAACTGAGGGGTGTGCAGAGTCACAGAATAGACACAGGCCATTTGAGAGCAGGGCTCTGCTTTAAAGTCATTTGAATTTAACTTTAACAGAGAAAAACAAATTATAAATGGCTAAATTTTATACACAATATTTACAACGCAGTTATGATTTGGCTTTATTCCCCAGAATTATGTTATGGGTTTATTCCTTAGAACTGTAATTCCTCTATGTTCACTACAGTGACCATAATATTTCTTGTGAAAAATCACATCTATTAAGAAACCAGTATGTTTTCTTGCAGCTCACTGATTGTAGATTTTCAATAGAATGTAAAGCAGCACAAAAATCATAGACCTGTTGCAATACTTTAAATGGAAAATTATTAAGGAACCATCTAAGAATAGACACTATATGGACAAAATTATTTGGCCACACCCGTTAATTATTGAATTGAGGTGTTTCAATCAGACCTGCTGCCAGAGGTGTATAAAATCAAGCACCTAGCCATGCAGTCTCCATTTGCAAACATTTGTGATATAAAATAGTTTGTTCCGAAGAGCTCAGTGACTTCAAGCGTGGTACTGTGATAGAATGCCACCTTTGCAATAAGATGGTTCGGGAAATTTCATCCCTGCTGGATATTCCACAGTCAACGGTAAGTGATATTATTAGAAAGTGGAAGTGTTTAGGAACAACAGCAACTCGGAAGCGGAAGATCACTTAAAATCACAGAGCGGTGTCAAAAACTGCTAAGGCGCATGGTGCATAGAAGTCGCCAATGTTCTGCTGATTCCATAGCTGAAGAGTTCTGAACTTCCCCTGATTTTAATATAAGTGCAAAAACTGTGTGGCATTTAATTTAACGGAATGGGTATCCATTGCCGAGCACCTGCATGCAAGCCTCACATCACCAAGCCCAATGCCAAGCGTCGGATGGAGTGGTGTAAAGCATATTGACACTGGACTGTGGAGCAGTGGAAACATGTTCTGTGGAGTAATGAATCACGCTTATCTGTTTAGCAGTCAGATGGATGAGTCTGGGTTTGGCGGATGCAGCCTGACTGCATTATGCCAACTGTGAAGTTTGGTGGAGGCAGGATCATGGTATGGGACTGTTTTTCAGGGTTTGGGCTAGGCCCCTTATCTCCAGTGAAGTGCAATCTTAATGTTTCAGCACAACAAGTCACTTTGGACAATGCTATGCTTCCAACTTTGTGGCAACAGTTTTGGGAAGGCCCTTTTCTATTCCAACATAACTGTGCTCCAGTGCACAAAGCAAGCACTACAAAGACATGATGAGTTCGGTGTGGAACAACTTGACTGGCCTGCACAGAGCCCTGACCTCAACCCCATCGAACACCTTTGGAATGAACTGGAACAGAGATTGTGAGCCAGGCCTTCTCGTCCAACATGCCTGACCTCATAAATGCTCTACAGAATGAATGGGCAAAAATTCTCACAGAAACATTCTAACATATTGTGGAAAGCCTTCCAAGAAGAGTGGAAGCTGTTATCGCTGTAAAAGGGGGACCAACTCCATATTAAAGTACATGTATTGGAATACAATGTCATTGCAGTCCCTGTTGATGTAATGGTCAAGCGTCCAAATACTTTTGTCCATATAGTGTATATTTGGATTTATTGTGCTAACATTTACAAAAGGTGCCATTTTCCTGCATTTTGATATAACTGTCAAAATCATTGTCAACATAAACAAGAGGATTCAGAGCCAAGGCTATTATTAAATATAGTTGTAAATATGCTTGGGATTATAGATATTCCGGTTGGTTGTTAATTTCCAGAATAATATGATTAAAATTGTTGCATTGACAATTGTGGGAGAGATTGATGAAACCCCATTGTACATCAATGATTATTATCTCTACCTAAAGTTATCATTGTTTTGAAAGATAAGTGAAGTTATGATTTCATCAGGATGTTCTGATGTTCTGCATAAAATGGTAGGAAAGCCAAGCATTGTGTCCGGAGCCAGTTACCATATAACAATAAACCATTTTATACAAACTATTCTTTTTATCAAATGATCTTTGTCATAGAGAACTTCAGTCACATGATTAATGGACAAAACCGAAAATGCAGAGAATTTATCCATACTGTATATGACTCGACAATGCAAGACATAATCTTACTACTTTAATCATTAACATAATCTGCAGTTTGTACACTATACAGTTGGCATCCAGGCAAGTTAATCTCTGTAATAAAATCCGCATATTAACCCTTCCAAAACATGGGTGTATATATTCAATATTTCTTACTATTTCCTTTGTGAACATTGGTGGTTATCCGGTGTCAGTATCTTTTACTATAACATTACATTTTGATGCTTTAGCTCTATCCAAATAATTAGTTCTTACAGTCTTCGAAAAAGTAATTTAGATTTCCATATTAAAAATATACGTCCATCTCCTACATTGTATATTTTGATTCTTTCATGAACTTAAACCTTCTTATGAACTGCTATGGAGTCTGTTGCATTCATAGCATGCTTCAACCTGAAGTATTTTGGCATATTGTGCCACTTCCAATTTCAAGTTATTATGTGACCTTTTGTAAGTGGTTTCTGATGTCTGTGTTTTTATAAATGCTTTTTCTCCGTGTGAGATTATCGCCACATTCTATTGTAAATCAGTACACCTGTGCTATATTATCTTTTCTTACATTGCTTGACTTGGACGGTGAGTACATACTGAAAGTTTAGTGGGTTTTTCACTTTATTACTCATGTATATTTTGCCACTTTTCTATTTTTTCTGGTTTCAGTTATCTCAGTTTTTAAGTGTTGCTTTTGCTCCACATCTGTACGGTTTTGTATTTTTCATGTGCATTTTATGAGTATATGTACTTTGCATTATTTAGTGCATCTTATGGTATGCAAAGAAACATTCTACTAATATGCTTTATAGGATTACATGTTTTTTTTTATCATTGTGAGAATTTATTAACAATTTAACATTTCATTTTAAAAGAAAACTTTTGTAGTAAGTGTTTTTTATTATACAAATATTTTGTAACAAGTGACATCAAATTATAAGAAACACCATCTCACTTTATGTAATGATTTCTAAATTCATAAACAAATTTCTTCAGTTTCATTTGGTGCTAGTTATGATTAAATTCAATTTCAATATACAGATAACACATCCTGCCAAATTAAATATAAAATGTAGCAGTTAAAATTAATCAGTAGGACTCCTACATGTAAAATATTGTAATACTAAATATACATTAACCCATCATAAAACAATCATTTTGGAAAACAAATATGCAGACCGTGTATCTATGTAATAAAAAACAACTTTGCAATACAACGCCTCAACACCTAAATTATGGCTTTATGCATGAAATCATCAATTTAAGTGAACTATGTACTGTAAAATCCTAAAACAAACTACTAGCATCATTCTCTATTATCTCCCTGCACCCAACCCTTTCTCTCCACACAGTACAAACACTAATGATTTATTATTGTTTCTCACATTGCATCATTGAAGCATTAAATATGTATCCATACAGAAACTAGTGTACCTAAGCACTTGGCAATCTTACAATTTATTTATTAAAATCCACACTAGACTCCGACATTCTAAAAGTTAGAAATTACATGTGTTGCCTTGCTTTAATAAATTTGACAAAATATTAGATGGTTAGTATTTACAATGGAATATATCAGAAATATACTACACAACACTCCACATATTTGTTACAAGCACTAAGTTCCCGTAGCTGACACACTTTAAAGCCTCTACTACTTCTCAATGTATTTAGCTCAACAAACAGAGTGACCGATCTGAACCCCATACCCTTACCCTTTAATACCCCCTCCCCCTTCAATATCCCCTCCCCACTATGAATGAATCCATAGACCCACAAACAAGTTTGGTCTTAATCATGATTGGACTTTAAACATTTCTAAAATCACAATATTATTTTACCAGTTGAAAGTTCCCTACTTATACCTCATGGTACAACATGATATATGCAAAATAGGAATCATCAGTAAGAAAATCAGAACATGCAATTAATTTAAGTTGATGATATTGGAATGCATCCTCTCCTGTACAAAGTGTTTATGTGACCGCTTTATGATAGCACCTATGTATTAGTATTTACAATATTTGTCTACCATTCCTCACCTCTCATATCCCTCTCTCTTTTTTTTCTGGAAACCCTCTCCTAATTTTAATGTTGCATGAACAATCATGTCATATATGTTGACAGAAAAAAAATAATATTGACATGAAAGTAAGAAAACAGCTGAGTACTGCACAATTTCATTTCTTTCTTTTATCCATGTAATTTAATCATTTCATAAGTAGCTAGGCAACAATATTAAGTACATAAATTAAATTATCCAAACTCACAATATATTACAAATAGTTACTGTACTGCAACTATCCCATTATCACAATATAAATCATTTATATATATTTTGTGTTTAAATTTTCACTCTAAATTAAAATTAGATTTTCAGTCTATGAAGAACTGTTGAGAAAATATATGATAAAAATTAAATTTTGCAACTCACCTGCTGAAGATTGTTGGTTGTTGGAGGTTCTTTAACATTTTTTTTTGCAATTCCCGAATTATCAGCATCAAGAAGATTGTCTATAGGAACATTTGGTGTAGGTTTCAGAAAACTAAAATCACTTTCATTTGAATCCAGAGCAACACAAACATCATATGAAAGTGGAAAAGGCAAACTTGCAGTACTGTATCTGGAAAGTAACTGAGGATCCATCTGAGAATATATGTTTGGATTTATTGTGCTGAAGCTTGTTGAAGGTTCATCTTTCCTGCATTTTGACAGAACAGCCAAAATTACTGTCAACATGAAAAAGAAAGTAATCAGTGCCAAGGCGATAACTAAATAAAATTGTACATTTGACTGTGTCTCTCCATTTGCTGGTTTACTGTTTAGTTCAGGAATAACATGTTGAAAATCCTCAGCAGCAACAAGATTTAATGTAACAGTGGCTGAGAGTGAGGGTTCACCATTGTCCTTCACTAAGACTACAAGTCTCTGTCTGAAATTGTCCTTCTCTTGAAAGATACGTGATGTTCTGATTTCACCAGTTTTATGACCAATAGTAAAATAGAAGGGTTCTGATGTTTGCATAAAATTATAAGAAAGCCAACCATTGTGTCCAGAGTCAGCATCAACTGCCACCACTTTTGTTACTAGATAACCTTGTTCAGACACAAGAGGAACCATTTCAAACACATTCTCACTTTCTGGTGAAGGATAAAGAATTTTGGGTGTATTGTCATTCTGATCTACTACACATATCGTTAGGGTTGTATTAGTGCTCAGGGATGGTAATCCATTGTCTTTTGCAATTATTTGGAAATCAAATTGTTTCTGATCCTCATAATCAAATGATCGTTGTGCATAGAGAACACCAGTGACTGGGTTAATGGACAAAAAAGAAAATATAGGGAATTTCTCCATATGCGAGTTAACAATGGAATATGTGATCTTACCATTTTCTTCTGTATCAGGATCTGTAGCTTGTACACTATAAACTGAGCCTCCAGGCAAGTTATTTTCTGTAATATAAGCAATATAATGACTCTTCTGAAACACAGGTGGGTTATCGTTTACATCTGATATTATCAAACTAATGTTTTTTATTGTAGATAGTGGTGGAAATCCTTTATCAGTGGCTATTATGGAAATATTATAATATGATGTTTGCTCTCTGTTCATAGCATTTGTTGTAACAATTTTATAATAGTGTCCAGATGATGATAATAACTTAAATGGTAAAACATCTTTAATCTCACAGACAACATCACCATTTTCTTCTGAGTCTTTATCATGGACATTAATCAGAGCAATTACAGTACCTGGTAATGAATCTTCAGAGATTGGAGAAGAGAGGGAATTCAGGGTTATTTCAGGTGCATTATCATTCATGTCTATTATTTGGACCACCACATTGGCATGAGAAACTAGGCCGCCTCCATCCTGTGCTTGAACAGACATTTCATAAGTTTTTGTTTTTTCAAAATCCACAGTTCCTTTAGTTTTTATTTCTCCACTGTTGGAGTTAATTCCAAAAACATTAAATGCATCTTCAGGAATGTCGCTGAATGAATATGTTATTTCAGCATTTGAGCCTTCATCATTATCATTTGCTTTCACTAAAACAACAAGTGTGTTGAGTGGTATATTTTCATTGAGAGTAACTTTATAAACCTCTTGAGTAAATATAGGAAAATTATCATTGACATCAGCGACAGAAATCTTGACTTGCACAGTACCAGTAAGTGTTGGATTACCTCCATCTGATGCTGTTAGTATTAGTTCATAATAACTCTGGCTTTCACGATCTAGAGATTTTTCTAAAATTATTTCAGGAAATTTGGTGCCATCAGAGTTAGTTTTTTCCCCCAAAATAAAATATTCGTTGTCACTGAGCATATATGATTTAATTGAATTTGTACCTAAATCAGGGTCTCTTGCAGTTTGTAAAACAAATCGTGCACCTGGTGAAGTTGATTCAAGAATATCTAATTTAATGGTATCAAGATAAAATTTTGGAACATTATCATTTATATCTTGAATTTCAACCTTGACATTAAAAACATTTAAAGGATTTTCTACCAGTACATCAAAGGTTAGAAAACAGGGATCTGTTGCAGCACATAATGTCTCTCTGTCTATTCTGTCTTTTATGTACAGATTTCCATTGTCTAATTGAACAGAAAAATATTTCTCTGAGACATGAGAAACAAGACGAAATTGTCTATCAGAAAGTTCCTTTATATTAAATCCCAAATCCTTTGCTAAGTTACCAACAAATGAACCTTTTCTCATTTCCTCAACAATGGAATAATGAATCTGAGCAGAAACTGAATGACAAAACCCAGAAATTAAGAAGTAAAATGCTACTTGCCATCCTTTGTATGCCTTTCCTTGGTGGGTCTTCATGTTATCCTTCTGTATCTCAAAGGTATCAATTCAGAATTCCTATGTGCCACAAGCTTTGCAAATCCAGAAGAAGCAGATTAGTAAATGCCTTGTTGTATTACTAATTTATTGATCATTTTGCTATGAGTCTTCTGGCTGTCCACCTTCAAATGTTGTTTTAAAGAGCAGTTTCCTTTTTTCTAAGGTACTACAAGCTAGTTGAAATAAAACACATTTTAAAGTGCAATTTTATGGTATGGAAGCAAGTATTTCTGGATTGTGAAGGAGCAAGAATGGCTGCTTTTCTTGAAGCAGATCTGCAGTGTCTGAGGATACCAGTGAATTCTATTCTTAATGTAATTCCCTCAACTTATTGGTAAACAGCGGCGCTCTGAGGTACAAATGTGGAATTGCAGCAGAAATGATTCTTTAACAATCTATAGCTTGGAATTAAACTAAATAAAATTATACTCAATGAGAAGTTTTGTATGTTTGAATCAATAAATTCTTCTCTCTAAAACAAAATGCATTAAAGAGATTTAAAATGTTTTATAAAATGCCAGTAGTTACTGTTAAGACATTATCAATTGTGCAAAATGTTTTGCTTTTGTTATAGTCAATAATGAAACAATAAATTCAATAGGACACAGATTAAAAGTATAAATAATATGGTGTATGTTTCAATAGTCCATTGGTTTTGAACCTCTTTTCAATGCATAGAAATGACAATTTCCTTTCTTACATGAAAGCTTGAATATATAAGAAAGAAACAATCATTTTCAAGCAGTCTCTAAGAAAAAGTTATATTGCAGTTTTTTATGTTTAAACATTTGAAAACATCTATGTATGTGATATTTGTTGACTGACTGTTCAAGTATGTCTTCTCTATAAAAATTAACTGAATAAGACAATGCATTAAATAAATTCAAAAGTGTTTTACACTACATCAGTAATTACTGTTAAGACTATATTAATTGTGCAAAATGCTTTGTTATAGAGAATAATGAAATCATATTGTAAATATGTTACTGATCCAAAATATCAATAAAGTAAAATGTTGCCATAATCTGAGTTGTGAATCACTTTTAATGCATATGGTCAATATGATGTAAGAAACACTGCTTACTTCCTAGTATAAGAGGTCGCATAGCCAAGATTTTTTTTTTTAGGCAATATCATATATATATATATATATATATATATATATATATATATAAAAATATGTCACCAGTTATATATATAAATATATATATGTATATATATATTTATTTCACAATATATACCATTTTTATTATGCTATTTTGTTAGCACACACACACAATCCTTTACTTTCAATTTAAAAAATATTATACTGCAATGCATAGATTTCAAGGGGCAGATTCAATTGGCCGTGATGTTCTCAGGTAACAGAGTAACACTTACTTTTGCTCGCACCACTATGGGCAAAAGTAAGAGTTACTTTCATTAAAACAAATTACAGCATAGTGTCTCGGGATCGTTTCGGAGTGATTTTTTTACTAATTGAATCTGCCCCCAAAAGTGATTTTGCCTAACATGAACCATGCTCTTATTTGAAAACTATGTTTTCCACATCACTTTTACAATGTGAAAATCATGTGGAGAAGACTACTCTATTCACAAAGTATGACAAATAATCGTCCACCAAATTATGGATTGTTGTCCTAATGAAACAGAGTTGGTATAAACATGGTGTAAGCAGGGAGAAATTTCATTGCTACTGATTATTTCACAGACTCTTTTAATTACAATGTATTTCAATGGGCAGCTTTGAAGTGTACTACTGCATAATGATTTAGAGGTAGTGTGAAGATATCGGGGTTGGTATACTTTAGTGGGTTCTTTTGTCAATCAGGCACAACTGCAAAAGGATGAAGAAGTTCAGTTTTATTTAAAAATTCCCATGGTACAACTGATTGTTCCATTTACAGCCAGGCAGTAACAGAAAACCTTACAGAAGGCACAGAAAAATAACCACTAGAATGCCCGTATTACCGTTCTGATTGATTAGCAGGATTTATCAACCAAACATTCCCATGGTGAGTCTAAGATAGTAGCTCTTTGTTCGCTGTCATACTAGTTAATAGCTTTGTGTCTCATGGCCTGGGATACCTTCTCACATAGGCAGTTACCGACAATGGATAGATCAGACTGACAGAACTTGATCCCTGCTCAGCCTTCCAATCCACACCAACAGAAAGTTTGCATCCCCACTTATTACCCCTATAGATATCTTTCCCATAGTGAGCTGCCTGGTGCCATGATGTATGGAATAGCCTAATCCTATGTATATCCTATCTTTTCCCCAGACAATAGGGCTTACTGAGAACATCAATCAACAGCTTCCCAAACTATACAGTATGCAAAGTTTGTTAAGTGCCAGTGATTAAAGAATGGGCCCACTTTATTTTCGGCACCCACCTGGCTGCATTTTAAAGAACCCCCAGATAGAATTTACACAATCATACACATTTGATTAACATATAAACTCAATAATTAACTTTTACAAATACATTACATGCAATATCAATATACAATGGTCCCCAATGAATAAATGTGTCATAGGTACCTACATGGGGAGTCTATATACAGTTGTTATGCTACTGCACAATGTACACATATTTTGCGGTTATATACAGGAGAAAGGGGGTGTTTAGAAATGTCCTTTGTGGTACTCAAGTTGGTCACTCTGCTTTCTCCGCAGGTGGTATTTACAGAGTGTAGAGAGTCCTCTCCATTCCTTCACATGCATTTGGCATATTGTCCACACATTGCCCTTGCAGAAGCAACCAATTCAATCAAAAATAAAACAGAGTGGCTCCATAAGAGGTTCACATTGCCTAACATTAGAGGAAGTACTGCCAGGTTGTGAAAACAGGGAGAAAACAATCTAACTGACAACATCAAGCATGATGAGGCTGTGAAAACATGGGTATAATGCAGACGGCGAAAGAGAAGCACTGAGAAGTTGTAATAAACAAAGGGATAGTCTACTGGAAAAAAAGAGGGCAAAGGGTAGCAAAAGAATTGGGTATGCACTTAACTAATAATGGAGAGGTGCTGCATGGCTTGCAAATTGGGAGAGTTGCTAGCTTAAAATAGAGTAAAACTAGTATCATGCAATGCATATGAGGTCTTACATCAGCCCTGTGACCTAAATGACAACAAATAATTGCTGATGGTAGTAACTGTGGTTAGTTACAGGAGGCAAAGAAGATACAATGTGCATTATTAATTTGTATGGTTCAAGATAACAGGAATGCATTTTGTTTGTTATACACACATAACAAAAACTACCACCTGTGACAAACTCCTATGTCATTTCTTTTTTTTAAAATCTAGCTTTGATGTACTTTCCAAGTGAGGAATAATTAAACGTGTGAAGTAGAATGTCCAAAGTTTGGCGATGGGATGATTTGGGATAACAAAAAGCGGTGAAACCTTTACATAATTTACATATACAAAAATGTTGTTCTTATCGTAATATATCAACATATGAATTACTATGAACTACACCTGATGAAGTAGCTATTGTGAAACATCTTTGGCCTGATTCATTAAGGAAAGTAAAGCAAAAAAAGGAGTAACTTTGCACCTTGGCAAAACCATGTTGCATTGGAAGTGGAGGTAAATTTAAAATGTAGGGACAGATTTATATTTAGGATAGGTCATGTCCTACATCAACTTTAAATTTGAGTGTAAAAATAAAACTATTAAGTATTTGTGTGCTACATGAACAAATAGCCATTATTTAACTTATGTGCAAAATAATAAACTAATTTGCACTCCTTGCATTGTAATATGGTTTGTCCAGGAGAAAACTCCTGCTTTTATTTTGCCTTATTTTCCCTAATAAATCAGGCCCATTGAGTCTGCTATTATATTAAAGCTGCATTCAGGTATCTCATCTTATCTGCATAAATGGTACTTCAGTGCTTTAGAAAAGAGGGCACATATTATTAGAATGTTAACACAATGGAAGTATGCAGCAAAACAGAGTATGAGAATACCATGCTTGATAGAATTTCAAAGAAAAGGCAAAGAAAACACATGCTTGAGCTACAGACTGCTTAACAGGGCTTTAATAGGCTGGTCATCCAGCTGGATAATGTGCAAACACAGACATAAAGCATTTTGAGCGACTGATATTGAGGATGCATAAAGAGCTGCATGATGGAGGGATATTTGTACTGTTTAAGATATTATTGAGGATAAGTAATTAAGGGTGTAGCTAACTATGGAAATTAAGATGTGGATGCATAAGTAGTTTGAGAAGCTTTAATGAATATGGGAGTTTTCAGTGAATGTTTTAAGATTTAATGAGTGAGTGCAGCACGGTGGCTAAGTGGTTAGCACTTCTGCCTCATAGCGCTGGGGTTATGAGTTCAATTCCCGTCCATGGCCTTATCTGTGTGGAGTTTGTATGTTCTCCCTGTGTTTGCGTGGTTTCCTCCGGGTGCTCCGGTTTCCTCCCACACTCCAAAAACATACTAGTAGGTTAATTGGCTCCTATCAAAATTGACCCTAGTCTCTCTCTGTCTGTCTGTGTGTGTATGTTAGGGAATTTAGACTGTAAGCTCCAATGGGGCAGGGACTGATGTGAATGAGTTCTCTGTACAGCGCTGCGGAATCGGTGGCGCTATATAAAGAAATGGTGATGATGATGATGTGTGAGATGTTCAGTAGCCTATTTTCAATGTTTGTGCGGCACAGTAAAAGCCTTTGAGGCAAAAACTTGAGCTTGTAATAAATATGTAAATGATTTTTCTCTAAGAACACATTTTTTTAAAAAATATTTCTTAACGTCAATTTAATAATAGAAAACCTTTCTATAGATCCAATTTCAATTTTAATCGAAAATGTTTCACATTTGTTCCTTTTATAAGGTTTAGCAAGTTAAAGCCGTAAACAGAACTAATGAACAATCTAACCCAAATAATACCATATATTATATCACAACTCATACAGCATTTTTAAATGCAAATTGTTCCAAAGAGAAGAAACAAGAAATGGAATATATACTATCCAACAATTATTTGAGAGAGATATCAAACGGAATACTCCTAATTCTTGAAATAGGGCTTCAGAATGAGATGGTCAATGAAAGCCTCATAGACACCCTGTTCCAGCCATTTGGCAGATATGTTGTGAACAACTTAACCTCCTTAGCAAACTCTTTAGCCAGGGAAACAAACTGTGGAATGCTGCTACTGCTAATTTCAGATTATTTACATCCATTTTTCCCAGTTTGAGTTCAAAGAGTTGAAATGTTCTGTTTTCTCTTTATAGAGCGATTCTAAGTATTTTTGCACTGTTTTATTGAGTGTACTTATTTCTAATCCTTCTCATAGTCTTCTACTGTTTTTGTAGTTTTTTCTTTATATTATAGATCTTTCTTATACGCTTTAATAAATTACACCTATTTAATGGAAATAGAATGAGGTATAAATTAGTTTATATTTTTCCTTACAAGAAGCTAAAGCATCTGGCCTTCCAAACTCGATGGGAGTCCAATAGTTAGCACTTACCTAATGTAACAGTAACTATTAATTACTATTGGTCCTTATCATTCTATAGTAAATCATTAGATTAAGGCATTATATTATTTTTGGATCTTTGTTTGGTCTTCAGTGGGTAAAGGTAGAATTATATTAATTTTTAGGAAAAATTACCATTATCTATTAAACAATATTAACTTCATATAATATACTCTATCATTATAAAATCAACTAATTAGTGTGCTTATATCTTAAGATGTATCACTTATTTATTTTAAATACATCATGTATTGATTATTTTTAGAATATAATATAATTATTTGAAACATTATTTGCTCAACCACCAATCTCCTCATACCATAGGAAGTTAAGGTCTTGATCGATAGTTGAAGTTAAGCAACATCTAGTATATTTTTGATGGGTGATATATATGATAATTATAATTTCCAATTGTCAACATATATTTTTTAAGTGTTACTCTTGATATATATTGGTGATTTGACAATTAGTATACTTTATGCCATATAAACTCTAACTGTTGAGTTTCAATGAATTTCTGTAACGTAAGTTAATTTTGCTTTGCCTCTTCTGTGTATAATAAAGTTTTTACCAAAAAACACTAAACACTGTTTTGTTTTGTTTTTCATTGTTGTGACTGTTTAACTTTTGACTTTATTCACTGCATTATGGTCCTTTTACTAAAATGCAATATCAGGGTAATGAGAAACATTACATTGTGTCACAAAGTTAGGAATTTATGCAAACAGCCCCATTCACCAAGCTGCATGGACCAGTAGTATTGCTGAATGAAACTCCACCTTTAACATGATAATTTCATTATTTCCTATCGGAGTGCTGAGACCACTGAGATAATGATCCCAGTACATGCAATTACGCATTGAATGCCACCTCTGGTGTTCACAGCTCCAACGCCCACTCTGCACCAGAGGAGCAGGTGTAAAATCCCAAGGCCCTCAATCTATAGGCTCAACATCTAGAATAAGGATTATTTTTTTACATGTCTTGTATTTTTTCAATCGTCAATCAGGAACATACACATATTAATGGCACACAACACTCCCACACACCATTAAGTAGAAATACATATGGCTGTAAAGAAAGTGCCTGATTTTTGTTTGGACACAAAAATTGTACGCAATTTGCGGTTAAAAAAGAGTACAGAACTTGTGTGTAGTTCTGACCATATTCAAATCCAAGAGTATCACAATCACACTTTTTCCATTTGAATCTGGGTGTAAGTACTCTGCCTAAAAGTACACAAAAGACATGCAGTATGTGCACAAGCATCTGTGCAATATAAGGTTACAATATTACTCATAAAAAAAAAGTTATAAGATGAATAAACAACTCTTAACAGTATAATCATTATCAAAAATATGAATAAAAATAAAAATAAATGTATTTATTTTTTAAACATTGAATACATAAATAAATATGCTTTTGTCCCTTCCCTCCCCCATTCCATGTCCGAATTTGCGTTCGGACATGAATTTCATGTCTATTGGCACAAGATCCATTTCTGGGTATGCTCAGAGCTATTTCATGCAAGATACACTACTTAAACAGACATACTTTGGGAAAGTTTTTTCCTTTTACATTCTGATATGACTGCCAAAATGGCAGTTAATATGAAAAGAAAACAAAGCATATGCTATCACTAAGTAGAGTTGTAAATTAGGCTGAGGAATTTTGTCTTGTAATTTTTTGGTAGAACTTCAATGTTCACCTGCAATTAGGTTAATGTTAATTGTTGCTGACAAAAAAAGAATCTTCTTTGTCCTTCATCATAACCACAATTTTTTATTGCAAGGCATCACTTTCTTAAAATATTTGACTTCAAATTTAACGTGTATTGAAGCCAATGATGAAATGGGAAAGTTCTGAAACTTGTATAAAATGGTAGGAGAGCCACACATTGGGTCCAGAATCAACATCCACTGCCACCACATTCGCTGCTAGACTGTAACTCCCACACACAAATGTTTGCATCTGGGCCAAGTGAATTATCTATCTTAATCCTGTTAATATTTTTATAACTATAATATTAAATAACGCATATGAAGAACCATTAATATGCTTATGGAATTCCATGAATATTGTTTATAATATTGTCAGATTTTGTTTGAAATTTAAAATTTAGGTTCATAAGAAAACATTTATAGTAAATCGATTTTGTATTATATAAATATTTTATAACAACATAACCTCACATTAGGTAATTATTTATAACTCCAAGCACAAGTTTTATTGAGTTCAAGTTATGATTAAATTTCAGCTAAATAAATAGATAACATATCATGCCAAATTGTATACAAAATTAAGCAGACCAAAATAAATCAACAGACTCTTATGTGTACTAAGACACTATTACAATTCTAATTATATTTTAAACAATTATAAATCAACAATTTTGGAAAACAAAGATGCATGCTGTGTATCTATGGAATACACAACAAATAAACTTTGCACTATAGAACCTTGTGGTTAATTTCAGGTTTATGTATGAAACCTTCCATTAAGAAGACATTTTCTGCTGTATTAGTAAAATCCCAAAACAACCATCTAGCACTATAGTCTGTTACTAGCCTATCCAAAACCGTGTCTCTCCACATGGTACAAACACTACTGATTTTTTCACCATTTCGTCTGGTTCCATCGTTAAACCACTAAGTGTGTCTCCAAACAGAAACTAGTGCAATTAGGCTCACAATCCCCACTTGTGTCTCTTGTATCAGTTTCTTATTCCTTCTGAGATTGTAAGTTCTTGTAAGTACAACCTTCCCTCCATTTGTCCATTTTACAAGTAAAAGTTAATACTACTACCAAACCAACAATAGCAATATACTAACATGCTTTATAATGTATAAAACATGTTTAAACATAGTTTTGTATATTTTATAAATGGGCCTTAATTAAAGAAAACTGGCTTACGTCAAAGCTATACACACACACAATGTAATATGGCAAATGCATAATCTCATTGCTGAATTTTACTACCAAGGTATTCATAAACTTTTATTTATTAAAATTGCCATTAGTCACTGACAATTTAGCACACAAAAAACTGATCTGTGGTACCAAGCATTTAAAAAACTAACAAAAAAATATGTAGCTCTTGTTCAAGGAGTTTAATAAAAATGTATTGCTGCATCTTGAAAAAGACACAATAACTTTTTATACCTGTATAATACCTCGGCTTAACTTCTGTTACTTTTGCAGTTAGTTTGGTAATATAAAGTGCCGCTTCAATCCACTAAATTAAGCATAGAAACATTTTCTAGCCAGAATAAAAACATATCTTGAAAGCAATTGATAAGGCATCTGATGTGTGGTGCGTATTGTAATTTTTCTGTAATATATATAATATATTAATGCATTTTATGAGTAGCTAAGTAAAAGTAGTAAGTGCATACATATTGTCCAATTTCAAATTAAATTAAACATATTTAGTTTCTATTTTGTCACTATCACAAATTTGCTATGTAAATATATCACCTGTTTTCTGAGCCGATATTATTAACTCTGTATTTAAATTAGATTTCCAGTATGTGAAGAGCTATTGACAAAACACATTATGTGAACATAATTTTGTAACTCACCTGCAGCAGGTTGTTGGTTGTTGGCGGTTCTTCAACAATTCCTTTAGCAATTCCTGAATTATCAGCATCAAGAAGATTGTCTATAGGAACATCTGGATTTGGTTTCAGAAAACTGAAATCACTTTCATTTGAATCCAGAGCAACACAAACATCATATGAAAGTGGAAAAGGCAAACTTGCAGTACTATATCTGGAAAATAACTGAGGATCCATCTGAGAATATATGTTTGGGTTTATTGTGCTGAAGCTTGTTGGAGTTTCATCTTTTCTACATTTTGACAGAACAGCCAAAATTACTGTCAACATGAAAAAGAAAGTAATCAGTGCTAAGGCGATAACTAAATAAAACTGTACATTAGACGGTGTCTCTACATTTCTAGGTTGAATACCAAGTTTGGGAACAACATGTTGGAAGTCCTCAGCAGCAACAAGATTTAATGTAACAGAGGCTGAGAGTGAGGGTTCACCATTGTCCTTCACTAGGACTACAAGTCTCTGTCTGAAGTTGTCCTTCTGTTGAAAGATACGTGATGTTCTGATTTCACCAGTATTGCGACCAATAATAAAATAGAAGGGTTCTGATGTCTGTATAAAATTATAAGAAAGCCAACCATTGTGTCCAGAGTCAGCATCAATTGCCACCACTTTTGTTACTAGATAACCTTCTTCAGACACAAGAGGAACCATTTCAAACACATTCTCACTTTCTGGTGAAGGATAAAGAATTTTGGGTGTATTGTCATTCTGATCTACTACACAAATTGTCAGGGTTGTATTAGTGCTCAGGAATGGTAATCCATTGTCTTTGGCAATTATCTGGATGTGAAATTCTTTCTGGTCCTCATAATCAAATGATCGTTGTGCATAGAGAACACCAGTGACTGGGTTAATGGACAAAAAGGAGAATACAGGGAATTTATCCATATCTGAGTTAACAATGGAATATGTGATCTTACCATTTTCTTCTGTATCAGGATCTGTAGCCTGTACACTATAAATTGAGCCT
The DNA here is from genome assembly GCF_038048845.1 of Mixophyes fleayi. NCBI lineage: Eukaryota > Metazoa > Chordata > Amphibia > Anura > Limnodynastidae > Mixophyes > Mixophyes fleayi. Next base: position 302,634,243 of record NC_134405.1, on the reverse strand, counting down.
CCAGGCAAGTTATTTTCTGTAATGTAAGCAACATAATGACTCTTCTGGAACACAGGTGGGTTATCATTTACATCTGATATTATCAAACTAATGTTACTTATTGTGGACAGTGGCGGAGATCCTTTGTCAGTGGCTACTATAGAAATATTGTAATATGATGTCTTTTCTCTGTCCATAGCATTTGCTGTAATAATTTTATAATAGTGTCCAGATGATGATAATAATTTAAATGGTAATACATCTTTAATCTCACAGACAACATCACCATTTTCATCTGAGTCTTTATCATGGACATTAATCAGAGCAATTACAGTACCTGGTAATGAATCTTCAGAGATTGGAGAAGAGAGGGAATTCAGGGTTATTTCAGGTGCATTATCATTCATGTCTATTACTTGGACCACCACTTTGGCATGAGAAACTAGGCCGCCTCCATCCTGTGCTTGAACAGACATTTCATAAGTTTTTGTTCTTTCAAAATCCACATTCCCTTTAGTCTTTATTTCTCCACTATTGGAGTCAATTCCAAAAATGTTCAATGTATCTTCAGGAATGTTGCTGAATGAATATGTTATTTCAGCATTTGAACCTTCATCATTATCATTTGCTTTAACTAAAACAACTAGTGTGTTGTGTGGTATATTTTCATTTAGTGTAACTTTATACACCTCTTGAGTAAATATAGGAAAATTATCATTAGCATCAATGACATAAATTGTGACTTGCACAGTACTAGCAAGTTTTGGAATACCTCCATCTGATGCTGTTAGTATTAGTTCATAATAACCCTGGGTTTCACGATCTAGAGATTTTTCTAAAATAATTTCAGGATATTTGGTGCCATCTGAATTTGTTTTTTCCCCCAATGTAAAATATTGGTTATCACTGAGCAAATATGATATTATTGAATTTGTACCTAAATCAGGGTCTCTGGCATTTTGTAATGCAAATCGTGCACCTTGTGAAGTCCATTCAAGAATATCTAATTTAATGGTATCAAGATAAAATTTTGGAACATTATCATTTATATCTTGAATTTCAACCTTGACGTTAAAAACATTTAAAGGATTTTCTACCAGTACATCAAAGGTTAGAAAACAGGGATCTGTTGCAGCACATAATGTCTCTCTGTCTATTCTGTCTTTTATGTACAGATTTCCATTGTCTAATTGAACAGAAAAATATTTCTCTGAGACATGAGAAACAAGACGAAATTGTCTATCAGAAAGTTCCTTAATATTAAATCCCAAATCCTTTGCTAAGTTACCAACAAATGAACCTTTTCTCATTTCCTCAACAATGGAATAATGAATCTGAGCAGAGATTGAATGATAAAACCCAGAAATTAAGAAGTAAAATGCTACTTGCCATCCTTTGTATGCCTTTGCTTTAAGAGTCTTCATGTTATCCTTCTGTATCTCAGAGGTAGCAATTCAGAATTCCTATGTGCCACAAGCTTTGCAAATCCAGATGCAGCATTTACACTATTAAATGCCTTGTTGTTTCATTTCTTGGTCATTTTTCTGCTTTGTGTTGTCCACCTCCAAATATTGTTAGAAAGAAATTTCTTTATCCCATCTAAGGTTCTGCTAACCAGTTGAAATAATGAACATTTTAAGTACTATTTTATAGAATGCAAGTAAGTATATCTGGATTGTGAAGGAGTAACAATGGCTTCTGTTCTTCATGCAGATCTGCAGTGTCTGAGGATACCAGTGAATTCTATTTTTACTTTCATTCTCTCAACTTATTGGTAAACAGCGGCGCTCTGAGGTATAAATGTGGAATTGCAGCAGAAATATTTTTTTTAATAACATATAACTGAGAAATAAACTAAGAAATATAGTTAAATTATGATAAGTTTTATATATTTAAAACCTTTGAAAACATCTATGGTTATGAAACTTGTCAACTGAATATTATAATGCTCTAACGAGGTTTTACATGTTTTGCAATATATCAATAGTTATTATTAAGAAAAAATCTGTTGTGTGCAATTATATGATTTTGTAATAGACAATAAAAAATATAGTAAATATATCACCAAATAATAAAAGAAATAAAGTGTGATATGTTTCCATTATCTGTGCTATGAATCTCTTTTTTAATGTATACTTTAAATACAAATCACTCTTTCCTTTTCATTAGAGCTTGAATGTCTTAGAATGAAAGACAATATAATAGGATTTTTTTTATAAAAAGCATATTGCACAACGTATACTATTAATTCTTGTATTAATGAATTCTTAATAATATACCATTTAGGGTAGGGAAAGTCAATTTCTTTAAAATTAAATTGGAAATATTATATTCAAATATGTTTTTTTCAAAAGGTGGCTCTTGCCACCTAACCTGAATCATACTCTCATTTTCCTACTGAAAAAGATAAAAAACAATCAAACATGTTTTTTGTTAACACTAAGCATGGTTTACCTATGGAATTATTTAATTGATAAAAATATTTTTTACATGCTTTTTGGGGAACTTTGAAGATTATGACTGAACAATCAGTTAGTGTTTATAGCAAGCAGGGATAGATCTAACTACCCGCACAGGCTGTTGACGTTCCTCCAAATGGCAGTCGACTGCCCTTATAAAAGCAAGTAAGTCTAGCAAAATAAACAGAGTGGCTGTCTTAAAGGTTGAGGGGGTTTTACTGCCTGACATTACAGGGGGCCCTGAAACCCTGGGAGATTCTAGCTGACAACAACAGGTACAATGAGACTGTGAAAATATGGAATTAGTGTGGCTGACAAGAGGGAACAGGACACCTTGAAGCTGTAAAACAAGGTGAACAATCGGCTGGCAACAAAGTGCACTGTGTGGTGTAAAACATGAATTATAAAATGACTATATAAGATATATATAAGAGTTGCTTACTTGACAATGGATTAAAACTAGTATGCTACATTGCACATTGTTACCATATCATCATCAGCTGTTTATATAGCTCCACATGTTCTGCAGCATTGTACAGAAAACTCACTCAACCAGTCCCTGCCTCATTGGAAATTTCAGTCTAAATTCCCTAACATACACACACACACACACACACACACACACACACACACACACACACACAGACTAAGAGAGACTTAAGTCAATTTTTAATAGCAGCCAAATAACCTACTAGTATGTTTTTGGTGTGTGGGAAGAAACCAGATTACCTGAAGCAAACACATGCAAATACGGGGGAGAACATACAAGCTCCACACAGGTAAACTGATGGTCAGGAACGTAACTCATGAACCCAGTGCTGTGAGGCATAAGTGCTAATAACTAAGCCACTGTGCTGCCCGATTACCATATAGGTAATTGTTTAAATTAAATAAAGTATAATTTAGTAGGTAGTAGGAGTAAGGGAAAATTGTGTGAAATAACATATAATAGATAATAGTTTTTATATATATATACATATATATATATATATATATATATATACAAATATATACACACATATATATATATATATATATATATATATACATATATATATATATATATATATATATATATATATATATATATATATATACATTAGTAATATATTGATGAAATCGTTTAAATTACATGTTAGATACTTAAGTAAATCAGTTTGTATATGTATGCATAGAGATGTATATCTGTGTTTGACTGGTAGACTGAGCCATTGTGTATTACGAAACAGGTTGCCTTTGCACAGATTATTATTAGGACCTCCAGTCAGGACCAGACAATGGGTCCATTGGTGGTCAAGATTTACTTTTGATCAAGTCACCTAGATTTGTAGAGGTCCAAATATACTAAGGTATACGGCAAGACCTCATTGTAATTTAAAATACAAAGAAGTGAAGGCTGTTATCATAGAGACTTAAAGCATGCTGTAATTTTGTTTTTTTCTGGATTTCAACATACCATGAGAAAGCTTAGATAGGTAAATAAAAGTATGGGTATAACGATGAGGGGTCAGCGCTGAGGGTCTTGTGAATGATTGGAATCTTGGAATTGCTTTTAAAGGTTTTATATAGGACCTACCTTATCCCGTCCCATCTCCACAAGATACGACCTTCTGACTCACAATTATGTTGGTGCCATTGCGGGGCAGTTGGAGATGTTCTCCATGTGTTTTGATCCTGCCCAGTAATCCAGCTGCTCTGAGTAGAGGTTTTCCATTTAGCGGCAAAGGACACCAAGGTGTCCATGGCCCCATCACCACTCATTGCCCTCCTCCATCTATATCCTGAACAATTGCCGAAGCACTACAAATATGTGTAAGGACATATCCTTATTGCCGCCAGGGCGGCAATTGCACAACAATGGAAACAACCTCTACCTCCCACCACACATAAAATCACAGCCAAAATCCAGCTTCAAGATGGAGACATATGATGTCCCAAGCTCTATGGTCACCATCTTTTCCCATAGTCAAATGGATGGCCTGGCATGAGTTCACTACAGATGGTGAAGGCTCTATGCTATTACATTCACCGAATTTGACTGCCTTAGCCAACTTAACACCAACCGACCAATCTCTCACCACTTAGTTTTAAGCATCACGCAGAAGTTTGGAATCTGTGTGTTCAATTGTCTTCCATTTACTAATGTCAAGTAAAATCCATATTTTGTTGAGTTTTCTGTTATGTCTCCTCCCCACTATGTACACATTCCAATTCCCCTCCTTTTTCTGTAGCCTGGTTTTGGGATAATTTATCCCAAAAATACTACACTGTTAGGTGCCCTTCTACTATTTGATCGGATTTGGCTGTTTTGGAAGAAAGGCAGCCGTCTGTTATTTAATGAAGCATTGAAAGAGGTGTACCTGGACTTTATACTGTATGTAATATTAATACTGGGTTGAATGCCATCTTTTACTGACTTAATTTTATGTAGCTATATATATATATATATATATATATATATATATATATGTATATATAATCTACCTTTCATGGAGTTTCAAGCAGAATGTCTGAAGTTGGATTTTGGAAAAACAGTGGTGACAGCATTATACTTGCTTACAAACATGTTTTTATTTTAGGAGTTTAACAGATCATATAACTTTGAACTAGGGTTTTAGGTACTGTCATTTACACTTGATAAATAACTTATTGTAAAAAATATTGTGTGAATTACTAAACTAAAGCTGTAGTTTATATATCTTCTTATCTTCAAATATGGAATTTTATTGTATTACAATAAGAGGGAACATGTTAATATATTGATAACACAATACAGGAGTACGCATCAAGACACAGATCATGCTTGACAAAATTTAAAGCAATGACACACATGCTTGAGATACAGTGTGCCTAACAGTGCTTTAAGAGACCGGTCATCCTGCTAAATCAATACAGAGACAAAATAATTGATATGCTATGCATTTTCCAAAAAGTAGCTGAGAAAGATATTACAAAAGTTAAGTTTGACAAGAATATACAATCAATTACCTGTTCCACAAATAAAGGCGGCTGGATAGTTAGAATTAATGCTTAAAATTCTAATAAAGAAGTATTCCTAATCCCCACCTAACATATACACAATTGGATGAAAACACAACAAAGGAACACTTTTAGAATGAAATGCACCTTTAATACAAGCCACAAAAGATACTTTTATTAATGGTAACAATTTAATGTTTGAATTTATGAATAAAGCTAGAACAGCAGGATTTTCAAAAACAAACAAACAAAACTTTAACCACAATTTATGTGGAGGAACAAAAAATATTTATGAAATCATATAAAATCAAATAAAAAAAGTTGACACAACAAGTTATATACTGCCCTCTTGTTGATAACTGGCGTTTACGCATGCCAAAAGAGGGGACACCCATCTTTCAAATTAGGGTATTTCTGATTTTATTGAAACTAGAATTGGTGATATCTGTGCCCTCCACCTCCATCCCTGACTTCTTAATGCTTTCTGTAGTGTAGGGTGTTATTATGTGGTGATCACACATGATAACTTCTAAGGAGTCATATAGTTTAAAAGAGGGGACTTCCCACAAGTCTGTAGGTACCAGGATGGGGAGAGATCAGGCATTTTTAGTGTTCTAGCCCAATTTCTGGCTACTTAGATTTTTCATGAACTGTTTTGTTTTTCCATCTTTGGACCCCATGAATGCAAAGGTTAAAAGCTAAAAATGTATTTGTGCCTCTTACTAAATTGCAATGTTGGGAGATAACAGCCAATTACTAAATGGTGGCAGCCATGGACTTTTCCTCAGTATTATTGAAAAAAACTCCACCTTTCAGATGTTTAATTTAATTATTTTCTATGGGAGTCCTGGGACCACTGCAATAATGATCCCAGCACATATAAATAGGCATTGGATGCCACCACCAGTGTACACGGTACTACCCACAACTTGGGTGTAGGCATGTTCCCCGCCTGTCAGGACAGAAGACCAGGCAATTTATTTTTCCCCAGCACCCACACAGTACAATGTGGTACCAGGAAGGGTCCACCTTAAGAAACTGTGGACTGTTTCAAATTGCCAACCTAAAACCCGGTGTATAGTCCTGGGATTAAGTCCCTCCCATTAAGTCTTGTATCAATTTATTTTCTTATTCTTTGTGAGATTATAAGCAACTGTAAGAATTGCCCTCCCTCCATTTGTCTTATGTCATATCCCTGTACAAAAAATCACTGCAGAATATGTTGGCACATTATAGGTAAAAGTTAATACTATTAGCAAAACAACAATAAAATGTATTAAAATGTCATAAAACATATGTTGTGTATTGTGTATATAATTAATAATTTCAGAATAATAAGTTGTGCCTTAATTAAAAAACAATATTTTATTTTGGCTGACTTCAAAGACTGTTTAATTGGGCTAATGCATAATCTAATTGCTGAATGACAACATTGCTGTAATCATATGTTTTTATTTACTGAAGTTGACACTAGATGCAGACAATGTAATTGCCAAAAATGACTTGTGTTGCCAGGCACAATTTTTTTTTTAATGTACACCTTCTTTAATAAATGTAATAAAGTTTTAGTGATCCAGATTGAAAAAAACAAGATGGCTAGTAAATAACATGGAATATATGATAAGTATACTACCCAACACTCCAAATAGTTTTATGAGCACTTGGCTTCCATAGCTGAAACACTCTGGAGGCCATAATAAATCTCAATGTACCTAGCTCAATCAACAGATTGAGATCATTGGCTTAACTCAACAAATTAGCATGTTCCTAACCATGTACTCCTAACTCTACAATCATCCCTTCTATTTCTAAGTTTTCACTAAGATTGAAATCATAGAACCACATTCAAATAAGACCTCCAACATCTCTAAGATCACAGTATTATTTCCCCATATTTCCCTACTAAACAAGGGATCATCAATAAGAAAACCAGAATATGCAGCTTAATCTGGTTGACAATATGGAAATGTATCTTCTCTTATGTCAACTGCTCAAAGTGTTTATGTGGCTCTTTCTTTTAGGATAGCACCAATGAAACAGTATCATATTTGTCTACATTTCCATCCCTCTCATATCCTGACCCTCTTTTCTGCAACCCCTTCCCCTAGTTTTAAAAATGTATGTAAAATCAAGTATTTTTTTATTAAAACAACCCAAATAATTTCATTTTTAACAAATTGATTTGTTTCTTTTTTGTAGGATGGGAAGGGCATGCATAGGTAGAGACATGTATACAACAGGTTAAAATATCTAACAATAGATTATTATAAACAAATATTTGAATGGCCTAAAATGGCTCTAAGATACCTAGAGAACATGAGGTAGCTTAAATACTAGGGAGTGTTATGTCCTGGATGATAATTATAGTGTCCCATACGCTGCTTTAAGCATGCTTATTTGGTTATATGGATATATAAGGTTCAAGAGGATGTTGGAATCCTTGGAGGACATCGGTTAGGATGACTTTAAAAATAAAAAATATTAAGTACCGTATATACTTGAGTATAAGTCGACCCGAATATAAGCAGAGGCACTTAATTTTACCACAAAAAACTGGGAAAACTTATTGACTCGGGTATAAGCCTAGGGTGGGAAATGCAGCAGCTACTGGTAAATTTCAAAAATAAAAACAGTGCTGGATATCATTAACACTGGGCTCCCAATAATACAAACGTGAGGTTGTAAATAAATATATCAAAATGTATTGTTATTAAACATCAATAAAATTATATAAGTACATAATATATACTCATATCCTAATAAATTGTACACAAATGGTTAAACTAAATCCTTTGCACTAGGTATCAAGCCTAATAGGTGAACACAGATATAAATAACATTCACTAAAGACAACTCAGATCATTAATATAGAAATCAATGAGACAGTCTGTGGATACTAAATACATGTGCCAGTTCCGTTTATTCTCCTTTAGAAGGTGATGAGCAGTTACTCCTACGTGTTCAGAACAGTACAGTAATTTAGGCTTTAGTAATGCAAAAGATGCTGCTAAAATAATAGCTCAGATAAAGATAAGTTTGATTTTGTTTGCTGGAAGAAACATTTTAACAGAACAATACAATTTGCTTTGTGTGATTTAACCCTTATTATACTTGAAGTTTGGGATGTTTTTAGACTTTTCAATGATTTCACAGTTATGCAAAGGAATCTTCAGACACTTATTAATAGGTGACAAAAATGAAAATATTGGACTTTAGAAAACTGATGCAAAGAATTGCAGTGGACAAGTCAGGGTACTCACATGTGCCTCTGACCAACGGGGCTAGATGGAAATATCCCGGTCTTTAGCTTTGACTGACAGGCTCCTTTTCATTTAACTTTATTGTTCCATGTGCAATGAACAGACAAAAACGGGCTACAATAAAATGGTGGCTGACAGTGATCCACAGAGGCTGCAGATGCCTGCAGATGAGCGGGGGAGATTGGAGAACGGAGACCAGGTAAGTGGGACTTGAGTATAAGCCGAGGGGGGCTTTTTTCAGCACAAAAAATGTGCTGAAAAACTCGGCTTATACACGAGTATATACGGTACATAAATTAAATAATTAAATTTATATTAAAAATATTTACCGCACTAAAACTTCCACAATATCAGATATATTCACCCTGTATTTAAAATAGATTTTTAATCTTTTATTTACTGTTGATAAAATATATTATAAGAATGTAAGTTTGCACTCACCTCTAGAATGTTGTTGGATGTTAGAAATTCTTCAACATTTTCTTTTGCATTTCCCGAGTTATCAGCATCAAGAAGATTGTCTATAGGAACATTTGGATTTGGTTTCAGAAAACTGAAATCACTTTCATTTGAATCCAGAGCAACACAAACATCATATGAAAGTGGAAAAGGCAAACTTGCAGTACTATATCTGGAAAATAACTGAGGATCCATCTGAGAATATATGTTTGGATTTATTGTGCTGAAGCTTGTTGAAGGTTCATCTTTCCTGCATTTTGACAGAACAGCCAAAATTACTGTCAACATGAAAAAGAAAGTAATCAGAGCTAAGGCGATAACTAAATAAAATTGTACATTTGACTGTGTCTCTCCATTTGTTGGTTGAATGCCAAGTTCGGGAACAACATGTTGGAAGTCCTCAGCAGCAACAAGATTTAATGTAACAGTGGCTGAGAGTGAAGGTACACCATTGTCCTTCACTAAGACTACTAGTCTTTGCCTGAAGTTATCCTTCTCCTGAAAGATACGTGATGTTCTAATTTCACCAGTATTATAACCAATAGTGAAATAGAAGGGTTCTGATGCTTGTATAAAATTATAAGAAAGCCAACCATTGTGTCCAGAATCAGCATCAACTGCCACCACTTTTGTTACTAGATAACCTTGTTCAGACACAAGAGGAACCATTTCAAACACATTCTCACTTTCTGGTGAAGGATAAAGAATTTTGGGTGTATTGTCATTCTGATCTACTACACAAATTGTCAGGGTTGTATTAGTGCTCAGGAATGGTAATCCATTGTCTTTAGCAATTATCTGGATGTGAAATTCTTTCTGATCCTCATAATCAAATGATCGCTGTGCATAGAGAACACCAGTGACTGGGTTAATGGACAAAAAGGAGAAAACAGGGAATTTATCCATATCTGAGTTAACAATGGAATATGTGATCTTACCATTTTCTTCTGTATCAAGATCTGTAGCTTGTACAGTATAAATTGAGCCTCCAGGCAAGTTATTTTCTGTAATGTAAGCAACATAATGACTCTTCTGGAACATCGGTGGGTTATCATTTACATCTGATATTATCAAACTAATGTTACTTATTGAGGACAGTGGTGGAGATCCTTTGTCAGTGGCTACTATAGAAATATTATAACAAGATGTTTTTTCTCTGTCCATAGCATTTGTTGTAACAATTTTATAATAGTGTCCAGATGAGGATAATAATTTAAATGGTAATACATTTTTAATCTCACAGACAACATCACCATTTTCTTCTGAGTCTTTATCATGGATGTTAATCAGAGCAATTATAGTACCTGGTAATGAATCTTCAGAGATTGGAGAAGAGAGGGAATTGAGGGTTATTTCAGGTGCATTATCATTCATGTCTGTTACTTGGACCACCACTTTGGCATGAGAAACTAGGCCGCCTCCATCCTGTGCTTGAACAGACATTTCATAAGTTTTTGTTCTTTCAAAATCCACATTCCCTTTAGTTTTTATTTCTCCGCTATTGGAGTCAATTCCAAAAACATTCAATGCATCTTCAGGAATGTTGCTAAATGAATATGTTATTTCAGCATTTGAACCTTCATCATTATCATTTGCTTTCACAGAAACGACGAGTGTATTGAGTGGTATATTTTCATTTAGTGTAACTTTATACACCTCTTGAGTAAATATAGGAAAATTATCATTGACATCAGAGACAGAAATCTTGACTTGCACAGTACCAGTAAGTGTTGGATTACCTCCATCTGATGCTGTTAGTATTAGTTCATAATAACTCTGGGTTTCTCGATCTAAAGATTTTTCTAAAATAATTTCAGGATATTTGGTGCCATCAGAATTAGTTTTTTCCCCCAATGTAAAACATCGGTTGTCACTGAGCAAATATGATACTACTGAATTTGTACCTAAATCAGGGTCTCTGGCATCTTGTAATACAAATCTTGCACCTGGTGAAGTTGTTTCAACAATATCTAATTTAATGGTATCAAGATAAAATTTTGGAACATTATCATTTATATCTTGAATTTCAACCTTGACATTAAAAACATTTAAAGGATTTTCTACCAGCACATCAAAGGTTAGAAAACAGGGATCTGTTGCAGCACATAATGTCTCTCTGTCTATTCTGTCTTTTATGTACAGATTTCCATTGTCTAATTGAACAGAAAAATATTTCTCTGAGACATGAGAAACAAGACGAAATTGTCTATCAGAAAGTTCCTTAATGTTAAATCCCAAATCCTTTGCTAAGTTACCAACGAATGAACCTTTTCTCATTTCCTCAACAATGGAATAATGAACCTGAGCAGAAACTGAATGACAAAACCCAGAAATTAAGAAGTAAAATGCTACTTGCCATCCATTGTATGCCTTTGCTTGATGAGTCTTCATTTTATCCTTCTGTGTCTCAGATGTATCAATTCAGAATTCCTATCTGCCACAAGCTTGGCAATCCAAATGAAGCATTTAGATTATTAAATGCCTTGTTGTTTCATTTCTTGGTCATTTTTCTTTGATGCTTTGTGTTGTCCACCTCCAAATATTCTTAGAAAGAAATGTATTTATCCCATCTAAGGTTCTGCTAATCAGTTAAAATAATAAACATTTTTAAGTACTATTTTATAGAATACAAGTAAGTATATCTGGATTGTGAAGGAGTAACAATGGCTTCTGTTCTTCAAGCAGATCTGCAGTGTCTGAGGATACCAATGAATTCTATTTTCACTGTAATTCTCTCAACTTATTGGTAAACAGCGGCGCTCTGAGGTATAAATGTGGAATTGCAGCAGAAATATTTTTTTATAACATATAACTAAGAAATAAGCTAAGAAATATAGTTAAATTATTCTGAATGATAAGTTTAATATATTTAAAACCTTTGAAAACATCTATGGTTATGAAACTTGTCAACTGAATAATATAATGCATTAAAGAGGTTTTACATGTTTTGCAATATATCAATAGTTATTAGGAGAAATCTGTTATGTGTAATTATATGATTTTGCAACAGACCGTAATAAAGTATAGTAAAGATATTATCAAATGATAATAGAAATAAAACATGATATGTTTCCATTCTCTGTGCTTTGAATCTCTTGTTTAATGTATACTGTAAATATGGAAATAAAAATCACTCCTTTTTATGAGAGCTTGGATGTCTTAGAATGAAAAGCAATATTTCAGGCATTTTTTTTACAAAAAGCATATTGCACAATGTATACTATTACTTCTTGTATTAATGAATTCTTCATAATATACAATTTAGGGTTTACCATTTTAATTCTTCAAAATTACATTGGAAATATTATATTCAAATATATTTTTTTCAAAATGTGGCTCTTGCCAACTAACCTGAATCTCATTGTCCTACTGAAAAAGATAAAAAAAAATCAAACATGTTTTTGGTTAACACTAAGCATGGTGTAACTATGAAATTATTTAACTGATAAAGATAATTTTTACATACTTTTTGGGGAACTTTGAAGTTATGACTGAACAATCAGTTAGTGTTTATAGTGAGCAGGGATAGATCTAACTACCCGCACAGGCTGTTGGCGTTCCTCCAAATGGCAGTCGATTTGCCCTTATAAAAGCAAGTAAGTCTAGCAAAATAAACAGAGTGGCTGTCTTAAAGGTTGAGGGTGTTTTACTGCCTGACATTACAGGGGGCCCTAAAAGCCTGGCAGATTCTAGCTGTCAACAACAGGTACAATGAGACTGTGAAAATATGGAATTAGTGTGGCTGACAAGAGGGGACAGGACACCTTGAAGCTGTGAACAATCGTCTGGCAACAAAGTGCACTGTGTGGTATAAAAATTGGGTTATAATATGACTATATAAGATAGATATAATAGTTGCTTACTTGGCAATGGATTAAAACTAGTATGCTACATTGCACATTGTTACCATATCATCATCAGTTATTGATATAGCTCCACAAATTCTGCAGTGCTGTACAGAGAACTCACTCACATCAGTCCCTGTCTCATTGACACTTTCATTCTAAATTCCCCAACATACACACACACACACACACACACACACACACACACACACACACACACACGCAGAGACTAAGAGAGACTAAAGTCAATTTTTAATAGCAGCCAATTAACCTACTGGTTTGTTTTTGATGTGTGGGAGGAAACCGGAGAACCCAAAGGAAGCCCATGCAAACACGGGGAAGAACATACAATCTCCACACAGATAAGGCCATGGTCGGGAATCAAACTCATGACCCCAGTGCTGTGAGGCAGAGGTGCTGACATCTAAGCCACTGTGCTGCCCGATTACCATATAGGTAAATGAAATAAAATATAATTTAGTAGGTAGTAGGAGTAAGGGAAAATTGTGTGAAATAACATATAATAGATAATAGTGTATATATATATATATATATATATATATATATATATATTTATATATATATATATATATATATATATATATATATATATACATTAGTAATATATAGATGAAATTGTTTAAATTACTAGTTACCAGTTTGTATATGTATGCATAGAGATGTATATCTGTGTTTGACTGGTAGACTGAGCCATTGTGTATTACGAAACAGGTTGCCTTTGCACAGATTATTATTAGGACCTCCAGTCAGGACCAGACAATGGGTCCATTGGTGGTCAAGATTTACTTTTGATCAAGTCATCTAGATTTGTGGAAGTCCAAATATACTAAGGTATCTGGCAAGACCTCATTGTAATTTAAATACAAAAAAGTGAAGGCTGTTATCATAGAGACTTAAAGCATACCATGGATTTGGTTTTATCTGGATTTCAACATACCATGAGAAAGCTTAGATAGCTAAATAAGAGTATGGGTATAACAATGAGGGATCAGTGCTGAGTGTCTTGTGAATGTTTGGAATCTTGGAATTGCTTTTAAAGGTTTTATATAGGACCTACCTTACCCCATCCCGCCTCCACAAGATATGGCCTTCTCACTCCCAATTATGTTGGCGCCATTGTGGGGCAGTTGGAGATGGTCCTGCCCAGTAATCCAGCTGCTCTGGATAGAGGTTTTCCATTTAGCGGCAAAGGGCACCATGGTGTCCATGGCCCCATCACCACTCATTGCCCTCCTCCATCTATATCCTGAACAATTGCCGAAGCACCACAGATATGTGTGAGGATATATCCTTATTTCTGCCTGGGCGGCAATCGCGCCACAATGGAAACAACCTCTACCTCCCACCATCCATAAAATCACAGCCAAAATCCAGCTTCAAGATGGAGACATATGATGTCCTAAACTCTATGGTCGCCATCCTCTCCCATAGTCAAATGGATGGCCTGGCATGAGTTCACTACAGATGGTGAAGGCTCTATGCTATTACATCCACCGAATTTGACTGCCTTAGCCAACCTAAAACCAACCGACCAATCTCCCACCACTTAGTTTTAAGCATCACGCAGCAGTTTTTAATCTTTGTGTTCAAATGTCTTCCATTTACTAATGTCAATTTATATTTTGTTGAGTTTTCTGTTATGTCTCCTCCCCACTATGTGTACACATTCCAATTCCCCTCCTTTTTCTGTAGCCTGGTTTTGGGTTAATTTTTCCCAAAAATACTACACTGTTAGGCGCCCTTCTACTATTTGATTGGATTTACCAACTGGCCCTTTTGGAGGAAAGGTTGCTGCCTGTTATTTAATGAAGCGTTGAAAGAGGTGTACCTGGACTTTATACTATATGTAATATTAATACTGGGTTGAACGCCAACTTTTACTGACTTAATTATATATATATATATATATATATATATATATATTGTAACAAAGGGAGGCATTTAGCTGGCAATATGCAGAGAAAGCATGGAAGAGGAGTAAAACATTTGGGCAGTAATGCACCTAGATTGATGACTTATGTGTAACAAACAATAGTTTAAGTTTGGTTAACTTACATGATAGAGAAATCCTTCCTCTCAGCAAACAGACAGGGTGTGTCTGATGGTGCAAACAGAGCCAGTGATGGGGCGTTTCCTTTTAAAGAGAAGGTGGGTGTATCACCTGTCCATCAAGCTAAGGCTGGGGGAGGAGTATCAGGTATAAAAGTTTGTTTATATCATTTGTGCACTGAGGCCAACGCTGGGGAAGCTGGCTGGTCTTGAGAGAGAGCTGGTCTATGTATAGCTAGCGTTTAGGGTCTCCATAATTGCTGTGAAAGTATACGGTGTCAAAACATTTACTAATCCTGACAATAAAGCTACATAAAAAGGAAGAAGTTGTTCGCGTGTGCTTCAGCAGTAGCGGGCTCTTGCCACAATATATATATATATATATATATATATATATATATATATATATATATATATAATATGGAATATATGATAAGTATACTACCCAACACTCCAAATAGTTTTATGAGCACTTGGCTTCCATAGCTGAGCCACTCTTTGGGCCATATTAAATCTCAATGTACCTAGCTCAACCAACAGATTGAGATCATTGGCTTAACTCAACAAATTAGCATGTTCTGAACCCTGTACCCCTAACTCTACAATCATCCCTTCTATTTCTGAGTTTTCACTAAGATTGAAACCATAGAACCACATTCAAATTAGACCTTCAACATCTCTAAGATCACAGTATTTTTGCACCATATTTCCCTACTAAGCAAGGGGTCATCAATAAGAAAACCAGAATATGCAGCTTAATTTGGTTGACAATATGAAAATGTATCTTCTCTTATGTCAACTGCTCAAAGTGTTTATGTGACTCTTTCTTTTAGGATAGCACCGATGCAACAGTATCATATTTGTCTACATTTCCATCCCTCTCATATACTGACCCTCTTTTCTGCAACCCCTTCCCCTAGTTTTAAAAATGTATGCAAAATCAAGTATTTTTTTATTAAAACAACCCAAATAACTTCCTCACCTTTATGACACCTAGTATTTACTGCTGTTACTTTTGGAAATATAATATTTTCTTTCAACTATGTACTAACTGAAGAAACTTTTGCATACATAATAACAATAAAAAAATTTTAACAAATGGATTTGTTTCTTTTTTGTTTCCTTATTTTTCATGAGGTAGGGGGTTATAGTATGGGGTGGGGATGGATAGGTAGAGACATGTACACAACAGGTTAAAACATATAACAATAGATTACTATAAACACATATTTGAATAGCCTAAAATGGCTATAAGATATCTAGAGAAGATGAGATAGCTTAAATACTAAGAAGTGTTATGTTCTGGATGATAATTATAGTGTCCCGAATGCTGCTTTAAGCATGTTTATTTGGTTATATGGATATATAAGGTTCAAGAGGATGTTGGAATCCTTGGAGGACATTTAAACAAAAAATATTAAGTAGATAAATTAAATAATTAAAATTATTTTAAAAATAGTTACTGCACTAAAACTTTCACAATATCACAATATATATAATTTAATTATATTTTGAGCAGATATATTCACCCTGTATTTAAAATAGATTTTTAATCTTTTATTTGCTGTTGAGAAAATAGATTATAAGAATGTAAGTTTGCACTCACCTCTACAATGTTGTTGGTTGTTGGAGGTTCTTCAACATTTTCTTTTGCATTTCCCGAATTATCAGCATCAAGAAGATTGTCTATAGGAACATTTGGATTTGGTTTCAGAAAACTGAAATCACTTTCATTTGAATCCAGAGCAACACAAACATCATATGAAAGTGGAAAAGGCAAACTTGCAGTGCTGTATCTGGAAAATAACTGAGGATCCATCTGAGAATATATGTTTGGATTTATTGTGCTGAAGCTTGTTGACGATTCATCTTTTCTACATTTTGACAGAACAGCCAAAATTACTGTCAACATGAAAAAGAAAGTAATCAGAGCTAAGGCGATAACTAAATAAAACTGTACATTTGACTGTGTCTCTCCATTTGTTGGTTGAATGCCAAGTTCGGGAACAACATGTTGGAAGTCCTCAGCAGCAACAAGATTTAATGTAACAGTGGCTGACAGTGAGGGTTCACCATTGTCCTTCACTAAGACTACTAGTCTTTGCCTGAAGTTATCCTTCTCCTGAAAGATACGTGATGTTCTTATTTCACCAGTATTATAACCAATAGTAAAATAGATGGGTTCTGATGCTTGTATAAAATTATAAGAAAGCCAACCATTGTGTCCAGAGTCAGCATCAATTGCCACCACTTTTGTTACTAGATACCCTTGTTCAGAAGCCAATGGAACCATTTCAAACACATTCTCACTTTCTGGTGAAGGATAAAGAATTTTGGGTGTATTGTCATTCTGATCTACTACACAAATCGTGAGGGTTGTATTAGTGCTCAGGGATAGTAATCCATTGTCTTTTGCAATTATCTGGATGTGAAATTCTTTCTGGTCCTCATAATCAAATGATCGTTGTGCATAGAGAACACCAGTGACTGGGTTAATGGACAAAAAGGAGAATACAGGGAATTTATCCATATCTGAGTTAACAATGGAATATGTGATCTTACCATTTTCTTCTGTATCAGAATCTGTAGCCTGTACACTATAAATTGAGCCTCCAGGCAAGTTATTTTCTGTAATGTAAGCAACATAATGACTCTTCTGGAACACAGGTGGGTTATCATTTACATCTGATATTATCAAACTAATGTTACTTATTTTGGACAGTGGCGGAGATCCTTTGTCTGTGGCTACTATAGAAATATTGTAATATGATATCTTTTCTCTGTCCATAGCATTTGTTGTAATAATTTTATAATAGTGTCCAGATGATAATAATAATTTAAATGGTAATTCATCTTTAATCTCACAGACAACATCACCATTTTCTTCTGAGTCTTTATCATGGATGTTAATCAGAGCAATTACTGTGCCTGGTAATGAATCTTCAGAGATTGGAGAAGAGAGGGAATTGAGGGTTATTTCAGGTGCATTATCATTCATGTCTATTACTTGGACCACCACATTGGCATGAGAAACTAGGCCGCCTCCATCCTGTGCTTGAACAGACATTTCATAAGTTTTTGTTCTTTCAAAATCCACATTTCCTTTAGTTATTATTTCTCCGCTATTGGAGTCAATTCCAAAAACATTTAATCCATCTTCAGGAATGTTGCTGAATGAATATGTTATTTCAGCATTTGAGCCTTCATCATTATCATTTGCTTTCACAGAAACAACAAGTGTGTTGTGTGGTATATTTTCATTTAGTGTAACTTTATACACCTCTTGAGTAAATATAGGAAAATTATCATTGACATCAGCAACAGAAATCTTGACTTGCACAGTACCAGTAAGTGTTGGATTACCTCCATCTGATGCTGTTAGTATTAGTTCATAATAACTCTGGGTTTCTCGATCTAAAGATTTTTCTAAAATGATTTCAGGATATTTGGTGCCAACAGAATTTGTTTTTTCCCCCAATGTAAAATATTGGTTATCACTGAGCAAATATGATATTATTGAATTTGAACCTAAATCAGGGTCTCTGGCATCTTGTAATAGAAATCGTGCACCTGGTAAGGTTGATTCTACAATATCTAATTTGATAGTTTCAAGATAAAATTTTGGAACATTGTCATTTATGTCTTGAATTTCAACCTTGACATTGAAAACATTTAAAGGATTTTCTACCAATACATCAAAGGTTAGAAAACAGGGATCTGTTGCAGCACATAATGTCTCTCTGTCAATTCTGTCTTTTATATACAGATTTCCATTGTCTAATTGAACAGAAAAATATTTCTCTGAGACATGAGAAACAAGACGAAATTGTCTATCAGAAAGTTCCTTAATATTAAATCCCAAATCCTTTGCTAAGTTACCAACAAATGAACCTTTTCTCATTTCCTCAACAATGGAATAATGAATCTGAGCAGAAACTGAATGACAAAACCCATAAATTAAGAAATAAAATGCTACTTGCCATCCTTTGTATGCCTTTCCTTGGTGGGTCTTCATGTTATCCTTCTGTATCTCAGAGGTATCAATTCAGAATTCCTATGTGCCACAAGCTTTGCAAATCCAGATGAAGCATTTACATTATTAAATGCCTTGTTGTTTCATTCGTTGGTCATTGTTCTTTGATGCTTTGTGTTGTCCACCTCCAAATATTGTCATAAAGAGGTATCTTTTTCCCATCTAAGGTTCTGCTAACTAGTTGAAATAATATACATTTTAAGATACAATTTTATAGAATTCAAGTAAGTATATCTGGATTGTGAAGGAGTAACAATGGCTTCTGTTCTTCATGCAGATCTGCAGTGTCTGAGGATACCAGTGAACTCTATTTTTACTGTAATTCTCTCAACTTATTGGTAAACAGCGGCGCTCTGAGGTACAAATGTGGAATTGCAGCAGAAATATTTTTTATAATAATCTATAACTAAGAAATAAACGAAATTAAATTATTCTGAATGATAAGTTTTATATGTTTAAAACCTTTGAAATCATCTATGTTTATGAAATTTGTTCATGATTCAGTCATTTCTTCTCCAAAAAAAATTAATTGAATAATATAATTTGTTAAAGATGTTTTAAATGTTTTGCAATATGTTAATGGTTATTATTAAGAAAAAATCTTTTGTGTGTAATTATATGATTTTGCAATAGACAGTACTAAAATATAGTAAATATATTAACAAATAATAATAGAAATAAAATGTTATATGTTTCCAATGTCAGTGCTTTGAATCTCCTTTTATACTATAAATATGTAAATAAAAATCACACTTTCCTTTTCATGAGAACACCAAGAATAAAGGACAATTTTTTCAGGAATTTAAAAAAAAATAAGGCATTTAGGCATTTAAAAAAAATAAATAAAAAAAATCATATTGCACAATGTATACTATTACTATTTTACTATTTTTATTAATGACGTCTTAATAATATACTATTTAGGCAGGAGAAGTCCATTGCTTCCAAATGATATTATAAATATTATATTAAAATACATTGTTTTCAAAAGGGAAGCTCTTGCCAGCTAACCCGAATCATACTCTCAGGGGCAGGGCCGCCTTCAGAAAAAATCGGGCACAGTACGGGCCCCCCGTGCCACCCGGGCCCCCCCCTCATGAGCACCCCCCCCATGAGCAACACATACTTTCATACTTACCTGGGGGCCCGCCGCTGGTCTCCGCTATTCTGTCTTCAGCATGGCTGTCACCGTGACAGCCAGGCACCATGATCCGATCGCAGGGGTGGAGGAATCATTCCCCCTGCGATCATGTGATCTGTCACAGGCAGAGCACATGATCGCAGGGGGAATGAATCCTCCACCCCTGCGATCGGATCCTGGTGCCTGGCTGTCACGGTGACAGCCAGGCTGAAGACAGAATAGCGGAGACCAGCGGCGGGCCCCAGGTAAGTCTGTGCTCAGCTATTGTACCGGGCCCCCTGGTGAGCCCGGGCCCGGTACAACAGTACCCCCATACCCCCCTGATGGCGGCCCTGCTCAGGGGTGTATTAGCTAAATTGCGGGTTTGATAAAGTGGAGATGTTGCCTATAGCATTCGATCAGATTCTCGCTATCATTTATTTAGTGCATTCTACAAAATGACAGCTAGACTCTGATTGGTTGCTATAGGCAACATCTTCACTTTTTCAAATCCGCAGTTTAGTAAATATACCCCTCAGTGACTTACTAAAAAGATAAAAAGCAATCAAACATGTTTTTGATTAACACTAAGAAGGTGTAAACATGGTATAACTACAGAATTATTTAATTGATAAAAATACTTTTCAATTACTTTTTGGGAGCTTTGAAGATTATGATTAAATAATCAGTTAGTGTATATAGCTGGCAGAGATAGATCTAACTTTCGACACAGGCTGTTGGCATTCTTCAAATGGCAGTCCACTACCCTTACAGAAGCAAGTAAGTCTGACAAAATAAACAAAGTGGCTGTCTTAATGGGTGAGAGTGTTTTACTGCCTGACATTACAGGGTGTACTGAAAACCTGGGAGATTCTAGCTGACAGCAATAGGTACAATGAGAACATGATAATATGGAATTAATGTGGCTGACAAGAGGGGACAGGACACCTTGAAGCTGTAAAACAAGGTGAACAATTGGCTGGCAAAGAAGGGCACTGTGTGATGTAAAAAATGGTTTATAATAAGACTATATCAAGATATGTAGCAAAAGAAAATATTTTTTAAAAATTATTATTGCAGTACCATGTTAGCCAGAAAAATCTATGAGATGTTAAGTACTTTTGTGTCAAAAAAGACAAAAGTATTACAGGAGTGATACCTTTATTGGCTAACCAAAAAAAAATATTATTTTATTTGCTAGCTTTCAGAGCACAGAGACCCCTTCATCAGGCAACTTTACAACTTTACATTTGTAATTTGCCTGATGAAGGGGCCTCTGTGCTCTGAAAACTAGCAAATATAATAATATTTTTTTTTGGTTAGCCAATAAAGGTATCACTCCTGTAATACTTTTTTTACATGAAAGTATTTAAAATCAAATATGACTATATAACATATATATAAGAATTGCTTACTTGACACCAGATTGAAACTAGTATGCTACATTGCACATTGTTAACATTTCATCATCAGCTATTTATATAGCACCACTATTTCCGCAGTGTTGTACAGAGAACTCACTCACATCAGTCCTTGTCTCTTTAAAACTTACAGTTTAAATTGCCTAATATACACACACACAGGCCAAGAGAGACTAAGGTCAATTTTTAATAGCAGCCAATTAACCTACTAGTATGTTTGTGGCGTGCAGGAGGAAACCACAGTTCCCGGCGGAAACCCATGCAAATACGGGGAGAACAAACAAACTCCAAACAGATATGGCCATGGTTGGAAATCGAACTCATGACACCAGTGGTGTGAGGCAGAAGTGCTAACCACTAAGCCACCATGCTGCCTGATTACCATATAGGTAATTGTTTAAACAAAATAAATTTAATTTAGTGGGTAGCAGGATTAAGGGAATATTGTTTGAAACAACATATAAAAGATAATAGTTGCTGTATATATATATATATATATATATATATATATATATATATATATATTAGTAGTATGTAGATTAAATAGTTTAAGTTACAAGTTGTATGTTAGATGATTGCGTAAACTAATTTGTATATGTATGCATAGAGATGTATATCTGTGTTTGACTGCTAGACTGTGTCATTGTGTATTGTAAAACTGGTTGTCTTTGCACAGATTAAGATTAGGACCTCCAGTTAGGATCAGACAATGGGCCCATTGGTTGTCAAGAGGTTTACTTTTGATCAAGTCACCTAGATTTGTGGAAGTCCAAATATACTAAGGTATCTGGCAAGACCTAATTGTAATTTAAAATACAAAGAAGTGAAGGCTATTATCATAGAGACTTTAAGCATACCATGTTTTATGTTTTATCTGGATTTCAACATACTATGAGAAAGCTTAGATAAGAGTATGGGTATAATGATGCAGGGTCAGTGCCGAGGGTCTTTGCTCCTTTGCACGACTGCTGGGCATCCTTGGTATTCCCACTAAAGATTTCTAAAAGTAGCTGCAGCTTCGTCATTGGCTCACTGACCTTCTCCGAAGTGCCTGCCAGCTGAGCCCACCCCCATCTTTGCTTTATACCAAGTTGACTAAACGCAACAACAAAGAAGGCATCACTTTCTGGTATCATCACTTGACCACTCTCACACACAAACCTAAACATGCATCTCAGACCAAGTGGGAAATGGACCTTACTGTTTATCTCTCTCCAGCTCAACGGGACAATATTTACAACAACTTATTTAAAATGTCTAAATGCGCTAACCAATTAGAAATGTTTTTGAAGGTTTTATATAGGACTTACCTTACCCTGTCCCATCTCCACAAGATATGGCCTTCTCACTTGCAATTATGTTGGCGTCATTGTGGGACAGCTGGAGATGTGTTTTGGTCCTGCCCAGTAATCTAGCCGCTCTGAGTAGAGGTTTTCAGTTTAGCAGCAAAGGTCACCATGGTGTCCCTGGCCCCATCACCACTCATTGCCCTCCTCCATCTATATCCTGAACAATTTCCGAAGCACTATAGGTATGTGTAAGGACATATCCTTATTGCCGTCAGGGAGGCAATTGCGCAAACAATGGAAACAACCTCTACCTCCCACCATCCATAAAATCACAGCCAAAATCCAGCTTCAAGATGGAGACATATGATGTTCCTTACTCTATGGTCGCCATCCTCTCCCATAGTCAAATGGATGGCCCGGCATGAGTTCACTACAAATAGTGAAAGCTGGCCTGGCCTAGCCGCCTTCACCTCAACCAAACATTCTCCCACCATTTTGTTTTAAGCGACATGCAGCAGTTTGGAATCTGTGTGTTCAAATGCCTGAGAGGTGCTGCATTAATTGTCCTCCATTTACTAATGTCAATTTATATTTTGTTGAGTTTTCTGTTATGTCTCCTCCCCACTATGTACCCGTACCCATTCCCCTCCTTTTTCTGTACCCTTACACCGTAAAAATCTTAATAAAAATAATTCTGTTAAAAAAAAGATGAGGGGTCAGTCCAGGAAAGAACAACACAAAGGGACAGACACAGAAATGAGGATTCTATGACATCCAAGGAAAGGTATCTATGTATTTACCCTCATATCATTCTTACAAGTATGTATTAATTGTTTAGTGTTTTTAAATATAATTTTATGCTTTTATGTAATTAAGTAAGCATATATATATAATTAGAAATATTTCTCACTACTGTGCATCTTCTATTGTGTTGATTTGTCTTACCTGTGAATAAATTAAGTTAATAGATCAGAGTTCCAGTAATTATAATTATTATACTTATATATTACTTGGAAGGTCACCCGACATTGTGTGGGTCCGATTTCTGATGTGTAGTGTTTTAATGTATTAGCAAATCATTTGGTAAATAGGCCAAAAAAGCTATTTAGAAAATAAGATTTGTTGCTTTTGTTGCGTTGTCGTATTGTGGCGAGGTTTCCTTCCAACAGTCAAACAACCAAAACATGCTATTTTCAATATTTATCACTCTATCGCTTTATTGCAATGCGGTCTAATAGGTTACTTTTTGGATACTAAATAAGTATGTAAGATTTGGCAACTTTTCCTTAAGAGCTGTGTAAGATATTCGACAACAAACAAACTTCTTCATTTTATATTTATAGATATATATTATACTTATATGGTAAATATAATAAACATAAGATTCAATGACAACACGAGATGAGAAATTATTACATCTGCCCAGTCACGTAAATTTCAATAAATATTTACTGATGGTAGGAGCAGCTGTTTGAGCCAGAATAAACTGTGGTAAGTTATATGAGTCAAGGAAAGATAAAACGGAAATTAGCAACTAGTATGGCCAAGATAATCCAAATTCCTGTTATATACAAGGTAAACCAAATATGCAATTTAGAGAGCCCGCCTGTGACAAACATACATATAATATATATATATATATATATATATATATATATATATATATGCATATATATATATATATATATATATATATATATATACACATTTCATGGAGTGTCAAGCAGAGTGTCTAATGGTTGGATTTGGAAAAAACAGTTGTGACAGCATTATACTTACTTACAAAAAATATTTTTATTTTAGGAGTTCAACAGATCATATAACTTTTTTAACTAGGGTTTCAGGTACTGTCATTTAAACCTGATAAATAACTTATTGTAAAAAATATTAAGTCAATTATTAAACTAAAGCTGTAATTTAGATGTATTCTTATCTTCAAAATATGGAATTTTATTGTATTACAAGTGGGAACATGTTAATATATTGAAAACACAATAGAGGAGTATGCATCAAGACACAGATCATGCTTAACAAAATTTAAAGCAATGACACACATGCTTGAGATACAGGGTGCCTAACAGTGCTTTAAGGGACTGGTCATCCTGCTATTCACCGTGTGTACACAGAAATAAATTATATTGAACACTCAAAATTGAGTATGTAAAAAGAAAAGCATGATGGAGGAGTTTGATTTAATGTTTTAAACAAAGGTTTAAGATATTCGAGTGTTGAAGGCTGGAGTGAACTAAGGAAACTAAGACCAAGTTGCAAAAGGAGTTCGAGAAAGTTCACTCAGAGAGACCATTTGATCATTGGAAATCTTACTATAGATCCCATGATAAATTTAATTAAAAATATTCAAAAATGTGCTCCTTCCTTTTTATGAAAACAAAACGCATTTGAAATAAACACAAGAAAACCCTTCCTCATCTCACAACTTATACTCATTTAATTGTAAATCAATACAGAGACAAAATAATTGATATTGTATACTTTTTCCAAAAAGCACCTGACAAAGATATCACAAAAGTAAATTTTGACAACAATACACAATCAATTACCTGTCCCACAAATAAAGGCGGTTGGATAGCCGCCTTTGTTTAAATTAATTGTTTTTCTATGGGAGTCCAGGGACCACTGCAATAATGATCCCAGCACCTAAAAAATATGCATTGGATGCCGCTACCAGTGTACATGGCTCTACCCACAACTTGGCTGTAGTTTCTCAGTACCATGTTCCCTACCTACCTGTCAAGACAGAGGGCAGGGCTATTTATTTCCCCCCTTACCCACACCAACACAGTAGAAGGTGGTACCAGGAAGGGCCCCCATTAAAGGACTGTGGACTGTTCCAAATGCCAACCCAAAACCTGGGCTATAGTCCTGGGATTAAAGCCCTCCCATTAGGTGTTGCATCAATTTCTTATACTTTGTGAGATTATAAGCAATTGTAAGTACTGCCTTCCATTCATTTGTCTTATGTCATATCCCTGTGCAATAAATCACTGCAGAATATGTTGGCACTTTATAAGTAAAAGTTAATACTATTAGCAAAACAACAATAAAATGTACTAAAATGTCATAAAACATACTTTGTATATTGTGTATATAATTAAAAATTTCATAATAATAAGTTATGCCTTAATTAAAAAACATTATTTATTTTGAAAATCTAAATAGGAAATTAAGAGTAATCAGTGCCACCATTTGTATTCACATATCACTATATATAAAGTGAAAAATGAATGATAATATCACAAACCAGTAATGATGCTAACTGTCGAATTAGCAATGTGAAAACTGAATAGAACATTATGTGCACAAAAAACATATGTATGGGGCAGGAGATAGATAGGTAGAGACATGTACATCACAGGGTAAAACATCTAACAATAGATTATTATAAACAAATATTTGAACAACATTAAATGGTTAAGCTCAAACACTAGGGAGTGTTATGTCCTGGATGATAATTAAGGGGTCCCCGAGTCTGCTTCAAGCATGCTCATTTGGTTATATGGCTATATATGGTTTAAGAAGATGTTGGAATCCTTGGTTAGGATGACTTTGAAAAATATTAAGTACATAAGTTAAGTAATTGAAATCATATCAAAAATAGTTACTGCACTGAAACTTTCACAGTATCGCAATATAAATAATTGAATTATATTTTGAGCGGGTATATTCACCCTGTATTTAAAAAAGATTTCCAGTCTTTAATTTACTGTTAAGAAAATATATTTTAAAAACATAATTTTGCACTCACCTCTAGCATGTTGTTGGTTGTTGGAGGTTCTTCAACATTTTCTTTTGTGATTCCCAAATTATCAGCATCAAGAAGATTGTCTATAGGAACATTTGGATTTGGTTTCAGAAAACTGAAATCACTTTCATTTGAATCCAGAGCAACACAAACATCATATGAAAGTGGAAAAGGCAAACTTGCAGTACTGTATCTGGAAAATAACTGAGGATCCATCTGAGAATATATGTTTGGATTTATTGTGCTGAAGCTTGTTGGAGGTTCATCTTTCCTGCATTTTGACAGAACAGCCAAAATTACTGTCAACATGAAAAAGAAAGTAATCAGTGCTAAGGCGATAACTAAATAAAATTGTACATTTGACTGTGTCTCTCCATTTGCTGGTTTACTGTTTAGTTCAGGAATAACATGTTGAAAATCCTCAGCAGCAACAAGATTTAATGTAACAGTGGCTGAGAGTGAGGGCTCACCATTGTCCTTCACTAAGACTACAAGTCTCTGTCTTAAGTTGTCCTTCTCTTGAAAGATACGTGATGTTCTGATTTCACCAGTTTTATGACCAATAGTAAAATAGAAGGGTTCTGATGCTTGTATAAAATTATAAGAAAGCCAACCATTGTGTCCAGAATCAGCATCAACTGCCACCACTTTTGTTACTAGATAACCTTGTTCAGAAGCCAATGGAACCATTTCAAACACATTCTCACTTTCTGGTGAAGGATAAAGAATTTTGGGTGTATTGTCATTCTGATCTACTACAGAAATCGTTAGGGTTGTATTCGTGCTCAGGGATGGTAATCCATTGTCTTTAGCTATTATCTGTATACGAAATTCTTTCTGTTTCTCATAATCAAATGATCGTTGTGCATAGAGAACACCAGTGACTGGGTTAATGGACAAAAAGGAGAATATCGGGAATTTTTCCATATCTGAGTTAACAATGGAATATGTGATCTTACCATTTTCTTCTGTATCAGGATCTGTAGCTTGTACAGTAGAAATTGAGCCTCCAGGCAAATTATTTTCTGTAATGTAAGCAACATAATGACTCTTCTGGAACACAGGTGGGTTATCATTTACATCTGATATTATCAAACTAATGTTACTTATTGTGGACAGTGGTGGAGATCCTTTATCAGTGGCTACTATAGAAATATTATAACAAGATGTTTTTTCTCTGTCCATAGCATTTGCTGAAACAATTTTATAATAATGTCCAGATGATGATAATAATTTAAATGGTAATACATCTTTAATCTCACAGACAACATCACCATTTTCTTCTGAGTCTTTATCATGGATGTTAATCAGAGCAATTACAGTACCTGGTAATGAATCTTCAGAGATTGGAGAAGAGAAGGAATTGAGGGTTATTTCAGGTGCATTATCATTCATGTCTATTATTTGGACCACCACTTTGGCATGAGAAACTAGGCCGCCTCCATCCTGTGCTTGAACAGACATTTCATAAGTTTTTGTTTTTTCAAAATCCACATTTCCTTTAGTCTTTATTTCTCCGCTGTTGGAGTCAATTCCAAAAACATTCAATGCATCTTCAGAAATGTCGCTGAATGAATATGTTATTTCAGCATTTGTGCCTTCATCATTATCATTTGCTTTCACAGAAACAACGAGTGTGTTGAGTGGTATATTTTCATTTAGTGTAACTTTATACACCTCTTGAGTAAATATAGGAAAATTATCATTGACATCAGCGACAGAAATCTTGACTTGCACAGTACCAGCAAGTGTTGGATTACCTCCATCTGATGCTGTTAGTATTAGTTCATAATAACTCTGGCTTTCACGATCTAGAGATTTTTCTAAAACAATTTCAGGATATTTGGTGCCATCAGAATTTGTTTTTTCCCCCAATGTAAAATATTGGTTATCACTGAGCAAATATGATATTATTGAGTTTGTACCTAAATCAGGGTCTCTGGCATTTTGTAATGCAAATCGTGCACCTGGTGAAGTCCATTCAAGAATATCTAATTTAATGGTATCAAGATAAAATTTTGGAACATTATCATTTATATCTTGAATTTCAACCTTGACATTAAAAACATTTAAAGGATTTTCTACCAGTACATCAAAGGTTAGAAAACAGGTATCTGTTGCAGCACATAATGTCTCTCTGTCTATTCTGTCTTTTATGTACAGATTTCCATTGTCTAATTGAACAGAAAAATATTTCTCTGAGACATGAGAAACAAGACGAAATTGTCTATCAGAAAGTTCCTTAATATTAAATCCCAAATCCTTTGCTAAGTTACCAACGAATGAACCTTTTCTCATTTCCTCAACAATGGAATAATGAATCTGAGCAGAAACTGAATGACACAGCCAAGAAAATAAGAAGTAAAATGCTACTTGCCATCCTTTGTATGCCTTTGCTTGATGAGTCTTCATGTTTTCGTTCTTTATCTCAAAAGTATCAATTCAGAATTCCTATGAGCCAGAAGCTTTGCAATCCAGAAGAAGAATTTAGATTAGTAAATGCCTTGCTGTTTTACTATTTTCTTGATCATGTTGCTGTGACTCTTCATGTTATCCATCAAAAACGCTGTGTCCAAGATAAAATCTAAAGTTCTGCTACCCAACTGGAAGAAATTACATTTTATAGTAGATTTTTTTAAGAATGTAAGCTAATATATCTGGAGTGTAAGGAAGTAACAATGGCTTCTTTTCTTCATACAGATCTGCAGTGTCTGAGGATACCAGTGAATTCTATTTTTATGTAATTCCCTCAACTTATTGGTAAACAGCGGCGCTCTGAGGTATAAATGTGGAATTGCAGCAGAAATATTTGTATAATTTTTATTACCTAGAGCTCAGAAATAAACTAAATGAAATGTTTCTGAATGAGAAGCTTTATATGATTGAACCTTTTAAAACATCTATGCTTGTGATATTTAATTAAGATTTCAATTATTTCTTCTCTATCACACAAAATTAACCAAGCAACACAATGCATTATATTTAAAATTGTTTAAAATGTATCAATATTTATTAATAAAATGCAATCAACTTTGTCAAACTATATGTTTTTGTCATAGACAAGAATGAAACAATATAGTAAATACTGATATAACTGAAAAGTGTTATGAATCCATGTTCTGTGCTCTGAATCTCTTTTTTTAAAATGAAAATGGTAAAAGATGAAATACCTCTTTCTTTCTTTTCTGAGTGTGAATATTCTTGATTGAAGATCATAGCAATTTCTAAAAAAATAATCATATTGCACAATGTATGCAATTACTATTTTTCTCTTTTTTTATCAATGAAGTTTTAATGTTGTTAAAGTTTGAATGTCTTATATTTTTTATTAGAGAAACATGACTCTAGTGTCCATTTTTTTCAAAAGGAAAGTTCTTGCCAGATAACTCGAATTCTTAACCCTTTTTTTACACACAGTTTCAAACACTACTGATTCTGTACTATTTCTTCATATTCCATCATTAAATTACTAATAATGTCTCCAAACAGAAACTAGTGCAACTATGCACTTGGCAATCAACCTGCCTATATGTTAAAATATAGTTGGTCCATTGATTAAAACTAGAGATGCTCGGGCTTGGTTTTCTGAAAACCGAGCCCACCTGAACTTAGGGGATCCAAGTAGGCTCACGAGCCGGCTCGGTACTTTTGCGCGTTCTCGGATCTGAATTAAGGCAAAACGTCATTGTTACGTGGTCGGATCTCGCGGTTTTTGAATTCCATAAGTGCCTCCCTCTCCAGGAGATCCAGTGCCATTGCTCCCACAGAAACAGGGGTAGCTGTTCTTGTCACTCTCCATTCTCCAGTGACATTACTCAGTGACATTGCTCATACAGAAACAGCAGTGTTCTTGTCACTTGACAAAAATTGACTGGATATTAATGTTATTGAGGTTAATAATAATGTAGGAACAAAAAAAAAGACAAATTATGTGATTTTAGCAAAAAAAAGTAGGGATTTTAGAAAAAAAATAGATCCAAAACCAAAACACACGAGGGCGGTTTTGCCAAAACCAAAACCAAAACACGAAGTTAATCCAGATTCAAAACTAAAACATGGGGGTCAGTGAACATCTCTACTTAAAACACACTCTTATGCATCTTGCAGCAGTTCCTCATTGCTTATAAGATTGTAAGTTATAGCAAGTACAACCCTCTCTCCATTTATCTCATGTTATATTCCTGTACTATATATCACAGAGTAAAATCCTTTCAGAATAAAAATGAATACTGACAGAAAATCAACAAAAACAATATACTAAAATTCTTTAGAATGTATTAAAATATTTAAAAACATAATTTGTGTATTTTGTTAATAGGCCTAAAAAATGGCTGATTGCAAGACTCTACACACACTGTATAGTAAGACAAATGCCTAATAACATTGTTGCATGTCAGAATTGCTGTACAATTTTATGTAGATGAAACAATGTAACAGACAGCAAAGACCTGTCACTAAAGCATCTTTTTAAAACTGTAGCACTGCTTTAAGAAGTCTAATAAAGTTGAATTGCTCCACTCCACCAGGGTTCACCATTGTCCTTCACTAAGACTACTAGTCTTTGCCTAACTTTTCCCTTCTCTTGAAAGATATGTGATGTTGTAATTTCACCAGTATTATGACCAATGGTAAAAAAGGGATCTGATGTTTGCATAAATGGTAAGAATGCCAGCCATTGTATCCAGAGTCAGCATAAACTGCCACCACTTTTGTTACTAGATAACCTTTGTTGAAGTCGTATAATTGGATGAACGAAAGTATATTGGTTTAATATTGTATACGCACACACACACTCGCATTACAACATTTAGTTATTTATATAATTCATATTCATATTGGTTTCGTTACACTGTAATTTATGAGCAGATAGTATTTGGTTTATCAGTAGTATATATATATATATATATATATATAATGATTATACGTACACTTCAGTGATATTCAAGGTTCAGGTTATAGGAAAGGTATCCTGCCTAGTGTCATATTGAAGCCCTATTCATCAGCAGCTGTCCGGTGCAGTAGGCGAAGAGATCGCACATTGCATACTTTAGTTATTGGTATTAGGGAATAAACCTTTGTATGATGCTGGCTATGAAAGGAGCAGACCCCCTGGAGAGACGACCCCCACCTTTGGATTCCTTAGATTGAATCAGCCTATGACCTGTTTACCCTGGACCCACCCAACGTCTGGACCTATAGAAACAATCTATTTCATCTCTATTGTTCACTATGTAACACTGTACTGTATATAATCATAGCTGCACTCCCCCTGGCCCTCAGTCAACTCTGACACAGTATTCTAAACAGATATACTGTCCACTGGGTCCCGTGGTTTGCGCAGCGAGCGCATGCGATAGCATCGGTATGTATTTATTTATCTATTGGTATTGGCTGTACTGTACTGTATCATAATATAATAATGTATTGAATTGTTGACTATTTACATCTGCTAAAATAAATCACTTTGTGCTTTGGAAACACATACAATTAATTGGGCAATGCTTATTTGAAAACGATAGAATTACTTTAATAATTTGGGGGCTCGAAGGTGAGTTACGTTACCGGCAGGTATGCAACGCTTACGGTATTCGGTTCCTCAACAAAGGGTGGATTGGCGGACGTGTCGCATAACAGGAAAGAACGCAATGTGTTTAAGACCTGTGCTTCACTTTGTGTTGCGAAACCGAATGTCCGTTGTTGCATAGACTGAAGGAACGCTAATTAGAATCTAGGGACAAGAAAGAAAAAATGTTTCTTTTTATTGTCATTTTGCGTTTTAAAGGGTATAGCATTGCATAGAGTATGTGTATTTCCTGCATTGAGTATGTGTACTTCCGGTAATATTTCCACGTGGTTAAACAATCGTTTTGATATTTATTATATGCATAGTATAATCACTTGTGAAAGCCTCTGAGACATTATTACTATTGTTGGGAACTTTTGATTTTCTGCGCAGAAAAGGTGTATAGTGTGTGATTTTGTAACGTAGATACACTATTTTATTGTCGATTGTGCTCAGTTGCTGTATGACGAGGCAGGTTGCCCAACTTAAGGAAGGTAGACAGGGCAGGTATACCGAATGCAAAAAACAAAGGAGGGTTTTCGCAAAGCGCTACCAATAGTTCGCAAGGTTTGCTAATAACTAGTATTAGTAGGCGGTGCGATCTAACCGCACGACAACCGTGAGTGCGAATTGGGGAAGCAGCTAGGAGGAATTATATTGGAAAGGCTGGTTGATTGTATCGACTTTGTTCTCCCAGTTATAATAAACTCAACAGATTTTTGTGGTTTAGCCAGGGTTATGAGGAGCTGATAGACCTTGGGTCCCGCAGTGATATTTTCTGTGTTAGGGGTCCTTTTGTTTGTTTTGTCTAATGTTGTAAAATGCTTGTTTTCCTAATCGCTGGCCGATGGTAAAGAATGGAAATGTTTGTTTTGTTTGCTGTTTTGAGATAACTATCTTGTTTCCCTCCTACAGATAAAGGGTACACGAAAGAAATATAGACTTAGTGTTTACAAGGGTGGGATAGAGAAATAGGAA
This sequence comes from Mixophyes fleayi, assembly GCF_038048845.1. Lineage (NCBI taxonomy): Eukaryota > Metazoa > Chordata > Amphibia > Anura > Limnodynastidae > Mixophyes > Mixophyes fleayi. The sequence continues at coordinate 302,601,025 of NC_134405.1, read as the reverse complement.
AAATCACTCTTGAAAGACAAAGTAACAATAGACAATTGGAACACTCTTTGTTTTAAGCTGCAGTGTCTCATGATAATTTGTTTGGCTGAGAATCATTGTCCAACAATGAAGTACGTACATACTTTGCTCCAAAATATCGTTTTATGTATCTCAGATGAGTCATCAACAGTTAATTTTTCCATTTCTCTATCATAAGTTAGGAAAGTCCGTTGAGAAGGTATGTAGTTAATGTGATACCGAGTTCTTAATGAACAAATGATGGACGACACTGGATTGCACGGTTAAGACCCCCTAGTCAAGTATGGGGAGGGGTCATAGTTAGCAAATAGCTAAGGGGATTAGTGGAATGAATACAGCCATTTTCCCATAGAGTCCAATCCAGCTGTCATTTGTGTTGTAAAATCTCCCTTTCTGCATGTATGTTTGTATTCAAATCTTTGTATTCCCATTATTCATTGCTTTCTTATTTCTCATTCTTTACACAAATGCTAGTACCCCTCTATCTTTCTCTTTCTTTCTCTCTCTCTCTCTCTCTCTCTCTCTCTCTTTCTCTCTCTTTCTCTCTGCTCTGGTAGAGATAAAATCAGACACAGTCTCATCAATGGGGCTAAGACATATTTTTATTTTTTACATAAGACAAATTCAGAGATACACACACTATATTGACATGAGTTACAGAAACAGTCAGGGGTTTTGTTTTCATGTGTATAGAAACTGCTGATTTTAAGCAGAAAGGTTCTGTTGTGGAAATACTATTCATGTTTTATAGATTGCATATCTGTTTCGGTTTTTTTTGTTTTTGTTTTGGTTCGTGCCTCCTGTACAAAAATGTGCCTTTATATGGATGCACAAAGGGTGGGGAGGACAGGAGGACAGAAGAATGCTAGAGGTTAAGCATACAGATATGCATCTCTGTATAGAACATTGGAGTAGGATTTGTGCCACAAGATACGACATAATGTGAAGCCCTAGAAAATGTAGAATTTTCGTGTTTTATATTTTTTTTTACTGTTAGACAGACATGTACTGGATACTGTTATATTTGAAGAAAGTGCTATAGAAGTAGACCCCTTTGCCTTTCCCACTTAGTCAAGTAGCTGAATGTGAGGTACTGAGAATAGCATGTGAGTTGGCAGAGGGAAAATCGATTGATATACATTGGTCTTCAGCATTTTTCTAGTCTAGGGGGGCGAGGTTGAGGTGACTGAGAAATCGTTTTATAGCAATACCAGCACATGATTAGGACACTACATAAAGGACTTTATAACAGTGACACAGTTACCAACTGAAGTAGCTGCTAGTAAAGTCCACACTTACACACACGACCATACATGGCTGTCACATCAGGGCGAACATAGCTGTCAAATAGACAGCAGGGTTTTACATGACAGTTAAGAAATCTATGTTTTGTTTTGTTTTTCGTTGTATTGTTTTAGTTTTAAAATGTGAACACACACACACACAAACATGCACACATACACATATTGGTTAATATATGAAGATTTGTGTTACCTGAGGAATAAACTGTCTGGAAGGTGAAGAGATGTGGTGAGGAGTCTGGTGGACTCTGGAAAGATGGACAAGGTAGACCAATAGAGCCATCCCATATCCCTCCTGCTGATGGGTTTTCCTCCAGGTAAAACAAATACACGTCATCCAATTACCACCATGCAGGATCCTCAAGTATACACTGGTGTACCAATGAAATATGTCTGGGTAAAGGTATATTGAAATGTGTCTAATGTATTACTGTGTCATACTCAAAGCTTTTGTTATTCAATGTGATAGTCCTAGAGTTATAATAGATGATAGGGGTTTTCATGTTATTGATAATAGAGGTATAATGTATGAGTAGTGGTAACAAATCACATACTTTCAATTAGCCATAAACTATTGTAAACATAAAGTAGTGGTACTCGGTAGAACGAATTGAATAGAATAAGAGTTGGAACTTGATTGAAGTGACTGATAGCTTTGGCCACTAGTCCTTTCCCGCTACCAAAAGATCACTCCTGGGCAGACTCTTAACCTGTCAGTTTTTTTTAAATGTTCTTGACCCCTTGTGAGATGAGATTGTAACTGGGAGGCTAGGTTAGACCTTGAGAGAAGGTAAATAGTGAGACAGCAACCGAGAACATCCAAAACACTGTTTCCTGAAAAGTCACACTAACTGTCAGGATGTTGGATCGGGAGAGTAAGTTGTGGAGCAGTAATTTCTTAGGCTCAGGGTATTTGACAGACAGGTACCAGGTGTAGGCTACCAGCATCACGGCTTCAAGGGTAGCAGAGACACACTGGTGCCCATTCCACCCACTGCAGAGGGGCCAACACTCAGAGAAGGGTCCAAGGGCACTCATGAGTCTGTTCTGGAAGGCCTCGAATGCAGTTAGTAGCACCTGAGCCAAAGGCTAAGACAGTTGTCCAGCATGAAGTTGTAGTTTTTCCGGTTTTGTGTTCTCTCATTTCATTCTCTTCTCAGGCTGGATAATTCTTTTGATTATTAGCAGGTGACAGAGGCTGGTTCAGGTAATGTTAAGGAGGTATTGGGGATGAAGGAGAAGTTAGTAGCATAATCAGGGCCGGATTAAGACATTGTAGGCCCCTGGGCTAGGAATACTGTGAGGCCCCCATTTGTCAAGCAATTTATGCCCAGTCCGATATTGGGGGGGCCCCCCCAGTAATATCGTATTGGGCATGTCTACCTTCTCACAATCTAACCCTAATTTTTCCACCACATCTTAAACCTAACCTCCTCCTACCTCATCACAACCTAATTCTAACCTATTCCTACCTCCTTTTAGCCTAACCCTATGCTCTTACCTACTCAAAGCTCCCCCATGGAACCACTAAACTGCAAATGAATGAACCCCAACTTCAAATGAATCTGCAGCCTAAGCCTAACCCTAACCAAGTACAATCCCAGTGTGTTTCATGGCTCTAAGGCCTGCGGAAGAGAATATATTCACAAAGTTCACTTGTTTTTCTGGATAACAGGTCAAGTGCAATATATATATATATATATATATATATATATATAGATATATATTCATATATTCTAACCTTGTGCTTTTCCTCTGACTTTTCTCTCCTTGTGGTGTTTGTCACTTCTCCAAATGGCTGTCACACCAGTCTATTTACTCTTTACCATCAGTGTTCCAAAAATGTCTGGGCTGTTTAACCAAAATGGTTCATGGGTTACAATAAAATCAGTATACCCTGCAATCTATCTAATCCGACCAAGCTTCTATGCTTGTGTTATTTTATGCATGGATTTCCTATTTCACTATATAGAAAGTGACCATTAAATATCTGCAAACATTTTAAAAATCCAGGGAACATCAAAACACACTCTCACTGTCACTATCACGCACTTTTTTGATTAGTTTGCTAACTACTTACCTGTGCTGGCGCTGCTCAGCTTCATGATGCAGGAGGCATCTGTCTGGGCTGAAGCTAAGGAAGTCACGCGAGAGCCTCTGCAGTCCACTCTCTGTGACAGGCAGCCTCCTTATTCGCTGCCAGGACAGCGTCACTGCCGGATCCGCCTCTTCAGGTCAAACCAAATACGAGAGATTTTGCCAATCACCCACCACCATCCCCCGCGCAGCCGGAAAACAAATTAAAAAAAAAAATGTACTGAAAACACATGAGGCAGTGTATGGATGGCCAATCTGTCCGCCCCCAACCCGATGAAGAAAAATCCGACGTTTTTATTTTTTTAAAAAAATACATTTTAAAATATCTAGGGCCCCCCAGCTGCCCAAGGCCCCTGGGCTGTAGCCCAGAAAGCCCTTTTGTTAATCCGGCCCTGAGCATAATCGGTCCAGCCAATTACTCTATTCAATTCAGGGGTAAAGAAAAATTTGGAAACCCTGGAGCTTGGAGGAAGTGCGAGGGGCTATTGTCTGAGTAGCATTACGCCCCATAGTTAAAAAAGAGATACACCCAGCGATGCCAGTCCAGTAATATTCGGACTTGAGCAGGCATCCTTGAGAATGATTATCATGCTTGGGAGGGTAAGGTTGTAGACCAAACAAAGTGCTAGGCGTGCTCTCACATACCTCAGTGATTATATCAAGTAGGACGAGTTCTCTTCCCACTAAATATTCTGGAGGTACCCGAACTATGGGTGGGAGGTCACTAGGGAAAAAAGTACGACACCTAGGTCCCTTAGTCTGAAGTCTCCCAATGCTTTGCAAGCCGATCACTGTTAAATCTGAGTATCGGGAGACTGGGAAGAATGAACAGACAATAGCCCGCCCACAAGTGTTGATGAAAAAAAACTGATGACATTATTAGAATTGTGTATATTAACGCAAGCTGAAGGAGATTGTATATGACATTATTGATAGACATAGGGTGATGCTATTGATGAACATGAAGTGTTTAAATGTATTCTGAGCTTAAAGACATGCGTTGGACAGATGAACCTGTTAAACTTGAAGAACTGTAGTGGAGTATTCTGTATAGCTGATACATGTTCTATTGTATCTTGTACCTTTCCAAATAATGTATTACGTGTTTTATTGCACCCTTGAAGGGCATACAAAAGGTTATCTCCAAGCTCCAGAAATGTACGGTCTATAGTTAAAGAAGAAATCGTTTTGAGGATTAAGACTCTCTTATGATAACTAGTTTAGATCTACAAACAGCGTGGTCATACCCCAAGGGGGATTTGCATTACATAGCAATGAAACGTGGTACTGAGATCCTGCATATAACATCTTTAAGGTGATAGTTTATTATACTATCAAAGGGTGGAACTGTCAAAGTCGTATAATTGGATGAACGAAAGTATATTGGTTTAATATTGTTTTGCCGTGCGATTGCAATCCGTACGCCGCGTCACACGTGGCGTGGTGCGATCGCACGGTAAAATACGCACGCACACACTCGCATTACAACATTTAGTTATTTATATAATTAATATTCATATTGGTTTCGTTACACTGTAATTTATGAGCAGATAGTATTTGGTTTATTAGTAGTATATATATATATATATATATATATATATATATATATAATGATTATACGTACACTTCAGTGATATTCAAGGTTCAGGTTATAGGAAAGGTATCATGCCTAGTGTCATATTGAAGCCCTATTCATCAGCAGCTGTTCGGTGCAGTCGGCGAAGAGATCGCACATTGCATACTTTAGTTATTGATATTAGGGAGTAAACCTTTGTATGATGCTGGCTATGAAAGGAGCAGACCCCCTGGAGAGACGACCCCCACCTTTGGATTCCTTAGTTTGAATCAGCCTATGACCTGTTTACCCTGGACCCACCCAACGTCTGGACCTATAGAAACAATCTACGTCATCTCTATTGTTCACTATGTAACACTGTACTGTATATAATCATAGCTGCACTCCCCCTGGCCCTCAGTCAACTCTGACACAGTATTCTAAAGAGATATACTGTCCACTGGGTCCCGTGGTTTGCGCAGCGAGCGCATGCGATAGCATCGGTATGTATTTATTTATCTATTGGTATTGGCTGTACTGTACTGTATCATAATATAATAATGTATTGAATTGTTGACTATTTACATCTGCTAAAATAAATCACTTTGTGCTTTGGAAACACATACAATTAATTGGGCAATGCTTATTTGAAAACAATAGAATTACTTTAATACCTTGTTCAGAAGCCAATGGGACCATTTCAATCACAATCTCACTTTCTGGTGAAGGATATAGAGTTTTGGGTTTACTGTCATTTTGATCTACAAATCTTCAGAGTTATATTAGTGCTCAGGGATGGCCTTGTCCGTGGCAATTATCTAGAAGCAAAATGCTTACTGGTCTTCATGGTCAAATGATCAATGTGCATAGAGAAATCCGGTGACTGGGTTAATGGACAAAAATAGTATACAGGAACTTTCTCCATATGTGAGTTAACAATGGGATATGTGAATTTGTCATTTTCTTCTGTAGCATGTATGCTTTAAATTGAGCCTTCAAGTTATTTTCTGTGATATAAGCAACATAATTACTCTTCTGAAACATCAAATCTGATTCTTCAGAGATTGGAGAAGAAAGGGAATTTATTGTCATATGTGCCTATTAATTGGACCACCACATTGGCATGAGAAACTAGGCCACCTCCATCCTTTATTTCATAAGTTTTTGTTATTTCTAAATCCACAATTCCTTTAGTTTTCATTTCTCCAGTGTTGGAATCAATTCCAAAAACATTCATTGCATCTTCAGGAATGTTGCTGAATGAATATGTTATTTTAGCATTTGAGCCTTCATCCTTTACAATTGCTATACCTATAACAATAAGTGTGTTGTGCGGTATATTTACATTTAGTGTAACTTTATACACCTCTTGAGTAAATATAGGAAAATTATCATTGCCATCAGTGATAGAAATTTTGACTTGTACAGTGTCAGTGAAATTTGGATTACCTCCACCGGATGGTGTTAGGATAAATTCATAACTACTATGGGTTTCATAATCCAGGGGATTTTCCAAAATAATTTCAGAATATCTGATGCCATCAGAATTATTTTTTTCACCCAATGTAAATTATTGGTTGTCACTCAGCATATACGATGTTATTGAATTTGTACCTAAATCAGGGTCTTTGGCATTTTGTAACAAAATTTTGCACCTGGTTAGGTCCATTCAAGAAGATCTAGTCTGATGATTTCAATATAAAATTTGGAACATAATAATTTATATCTTGAATTTTAACCTTAACATTGAAAACATTTTAAAAAATGTCTTCCAATACATCAAAGGCTAGAAAACAGGGATCTGTTGCAGCACATAATGTTTCTCTGTCTATTCTGTCTTTTATGTACAGATTTCTATTGTATATTTGAGCAGAAAAATATTTCTCTGAGACATGAGAAGCAAGAGAAATTGTCTATCAGAGAAAAGTTCCTTAATATTAAATCCCAAATCCTTTGCTAAGTTAACAATAAATGAACCTTTTTTCTTTCCTACAACAATGGAATAACAAATTTGTGCAGAGCCTAAATGACAAAACCCAGAAATTAAGAAGTAAAATGCTACTTGCCATCCTTTGTATGCCTTTGCCTGATGGGTCTTCATTTTATCCTTCTGTATATATAAATAAAGTTTTCCTATGTGCCACACATTTTGCAACCCAGAAGATGCTGTTTTACTATTTTTTTGATCATTTTTCTTATTCATATTGCCCACAACTGCTATGAGTCACAATGGATGTTTTCTTCATACAGATCTGCAGTGTCTGACTATAACAGTAAACTCAATTTTTACTGCATGTACCTCAATTTTTTGGTAAACATTGGCACTCTAAAGTATAAAGTGGAATTGCAGCAGATCTGATTTTTTTGCATAACCTCTAACTCAGAAATAAAATAAATTATATTATTCTGAATGTTATATGTTTCAAACAATGGAGAACATTGATGCTAATGAGATTTGTTGATTGGGGATTCATTTATTTACTCTCTATAAAACAAATCAAGTGAATAATACAATGTATTAAAGAGGGATAACATGCAATAGTTATTATTAAGCTAATATTAGTTGTGCATAATCATATGCTATTGTTATGGACAAGAATGAAACAATATAGTCAAAGTAAAAATTATGAAAACTCTAGGGGATAAATGTATTAAGTTGCGATTCTATTAAATCACTGATATTCAGCGACTTTGCCAGCATAGTTTAAAATGGCAATGTGTTTAAAGGTAAGTTTTGCCTTTAAACGCATTGCTGTTTTAATTTATGCCTACAAAGTCGCTGAATATCGGCGAATTTCTAGAATCGCTACTTCATACATTTACCCCTAGCTATTCATTCCATCTACTATATTACTGATGGAAAACTATGTAAACCACTTTGATAATATAAATAAGAAGTGATATCTTTCCTTGCTCTCTGATTTGAATCTCTTATTTAATGTATAAGGTCAATATGAAATGCAAATTGCAATTTCCTTCTTTGCATGAGTCTGAATATCAAAGAAAGGTTTCAGGCAATTGTATAACATTACTATTTCTACCATTGTTTATATTGAAATGTTTTGCTTTCAAATTATTGACAGCTAAACTGAATTTTATTCTCATTTGAAAACAATATACATATTTCTACATTACTTTTTGCAATTTGATAAATAAACGGAGAACAGTAATCGCTTCACAAATAATGTATGGCACATAAACTGTTCAACAAACAGCTGTCCCAATGAAAATGTTAAAAAAAAAACACGATTGTTGTTATAAATATGGTGTACGTGAGACAAAATAAATAGCAATCAGATTTGTTAAGGTGGACATAGTGCCTAACATTGGAGGAATACTGAGAGTTTGTGAAAAGACAGCATTCTATCTGACAATAAACAAGTATGATGGGCATAGTGTGGCTGACAAAAGTGGCACATTGTGAAGATGCAAAAACTGGGACAGTTGGATGGCAACAGAGGTTACTTTTTTGTTATTAAGGTGTATAATATGAGTGATACCCGTTAGGCACTAAATGGCTTGCAAATTAAGGGAGTTGCTTGTTTGAAAATAGAGTATAATTCGTTTGCCACATTGCACATGAGATGAGTAGGTCTTACATTTGCCTAGTGGCTTAAATGCTACATATATTTGTTGATGGCAGAAGCAGTTTCTCTGAGGCAGAAACAACTGTGGTTAATTACAGAAAGTGAGGGAAGATTACCTGTGGTATGTTATTGCCTTACTATAAGATGGACACATGTTAACATAATGAAAGCGCAACACAAGAATATGAATTGAGACAGAGGACCAATGCTTTAACATAGCTTTAGTAATCAGTCATCCTGTTTGTTACTATGCAATCACAGAAAAAAATGATTTTGTCTAGCCAATCCTGGTTGAATATGTAGATATACAGTAGTTGCATGGTGGAGAATTATGAAATAAAGTTTTAGACAAGAGTTTAACATATTCTTAAGGTTAAGTGGTAGTGTGTGGATTGAACTAATGAAGCAAAGATCAAGGAGCAAAAGGAATTTGACAAGCTTCACTGAAGAGATGAAATTTCAATGAATAGTTAAAGATTTATGGAATGTGGGGAGATAGTCTTAAATAGCCTTCTCCAATGTATAGGTGCTGCATCAGAAAACCTTGGAGGTGACAATTTGGAAATTGAAATGAAAACATATAATCATAAGGATTTTTATTTTAATTCTATAATTAATAGAAGCCATCTAACAATGGAAATAATTACTATAGATCATATTACAATGTTATAAGTTGGCCTTTATAAGTATATAAATCTCATTAGAAATGTAAGCCAAGAAAATACTTTCACTCTCACAATTCATGCACAGTATTTATATGTAAATCCACATCAGCCCAAAGAGAACTTTTCAAATCTAACCAAATCTGTAAAACAAGCAGTTAAAACCAGGTGACTCAATAGGTAGATTGAATGATGAAAATTATAAAAAGATTACTCCCAATGGACACAAAACATGTACACAATTTGACTCTAACCAAACAAAATAATATATTATAGAATAAAATTTACTTTTATGACAGGCCAAACAATTTCACATTTCACATTTTCCATTTTCTACTGAGACTACCCAAGAACCTGGAAAAATACAGCTTTTTCATATGCTTGCATTCATCCCATACGGGGATACATACAGACACAAAAGAGTTTATTAATATACTATAACATGAAACTGGGGACTTTAATTATATTATGAAAACTCCAGGGGGCAAATGTATTAATTCCGATTTCCGGAAAATTTAAAGCGGCCATGGCTTTTAAAGGCAAGTTTGCTCTCTAAATTATTGATGGGAAATTATGTAAACCACTTTTTAGACACTTCTGGAGAACTGCCATCTATATTAATACATTTCAAAATTTGAATATTCTAAATATTTAAAATATTAATATGTTCCATATACTATCAAACAGTACCCCCGGTGTAGCAACTTATTTCAGTCATGGTCACCAGGTTCTCAGCAAGCTATGCTACCCATATGTGGGTTATTTTGAGCAAAATATCAATCTGGGTTTTGTGTGAATTTGGTGCTCTGGGAATATTATATTGATGACTTAATTGTTGTTTGTACAGCAATAGAATCTGAATGTTATACATTCTATGAACAGATTAGTGAAAATGCTTCAAATATAACTTTTATACTTGTTTTTGCTATCTCTTTTTTAGAATTTATGTAGACGAATAAAATTATTAACAGAATCAAATAAAAGCAAGTTAACACAAATAGTCAAATACTGTCCTTTTGATAACTGGCTTTATAAAAATGCCAGAAATATCTAGAATTTTTCTTTCAAATGTTCCTATCATATTACAATTAAACCTCCTAAAAACTGTACATCAAACACTTGGCTGCATTATAATAAACCAGAGAGTTCCAATCCAAACAAGACAACCTAGATTTAATTCTTTGATTTCTCTCTACCACTAACGTAAAATTTAGCCATTGGTCTCAAGAGTGCATAAGGAAAGGACTGTGTTTCCACTGCCTACAGAAGGAATTAAAAAAGGATTAACCAAACATTGCTGGACCCAGAGCTGAGTACAAGTAAAAGGCAGCATAGGAACATGGCCCCCAGAGTCACATAATCCCCAGTCTATCACCTCTGGTCCACAGTGTACAGTTCCACTAAAAATAAGGGGGCTAGAGGAAATCACAGCACTAGAAGATTCTGGGGCTGCCACTTCAGTTTTACAATCTAAACTATAACCATGCAATTTAATCTCCTCTACAGTGGTGCCAGCTACAGGGTTAGATAGTCAGATACAGCTGTTATATAAGACAATGCCCCTGCATGCACACGTGACACCCTAGTAATAGACACACAGTTTCTAGTGTCTGATAGTTGCCCCATGAACCTACTAGAAACTGATCTATTATTGGCCCTTAATGCTACAATACAATATAAAAATGGGGAGTTAACTTATATGCCCACACCAGGCAGCTTAGGGCTCCTTGTCTTTGACACTGTAGAACTCTTTATGACAGTTAACTTACTTAATGCAAAACAAGAGGTGGATTTAAAGTTTATCTGTCAGTAAGTTAATTCTGACCTATGTGCCAAGGATAAAATGGATGTAGGCATTATGCCAGTACAAGCCATGCAAATTAATTTGAAACCGGGGGTACAACCAGTAAAGGTTAAATAGTACGCCTAAGACCAGATCAAACGGCAGCAATAAGCAAACAGATAGGGGACTACTTAAAGGCTAGTGTACTTAAGGAATGCTGTTCCAGCTGGAACTCACCCCTTTTCCCAGTAAAGAAAAAGTCCCCTAATACAGATGGGACACCATCTTCCAGAATGGTACATGATCTAAGGGAAATTAACAAACGTATAATCCTACACTCCCCTACTGTACCTAATCCACACACAATGTTCCTTGCTTTTACACACCAAGACAGACAATACACTTGGACAAGATTTCCACAAGGTGGCGCAAGCAGCCCAAGTGAATATCCAAAAGCCATGGCTCTGGTATTAAAAGATTGGTTGCCAAGTCATGCTTCTACTGTAGTCATACAGTATGTAGATGGCCTTTTACTATGTGCAGATACACATGACACCTGCATGCAAGACTCAATTTCACTTTTGCAGTTCCTACATGACAAAAATTGTAAGGTCTCAAAACACAAGTTACAACCAGTACTACAATGAGTAGGAAAGTGGTGATACAAACAGTTAAAACACCTAAAACCTTGAAGGAACTAAAGGCATTCCTAGGCCTATTAACATATTGCAGAGAATGGTTTCCAGCAGCATCCCCCAAACTGCTATTATTATATGAAGTCTTGAAAGGACTGACACAACAGGGCCCCATCACAATCACGGAAACACAGCAAGGTGTTTCAACAGCTGAAGCAGGACATACTTAATGCCCCAGCACTTGCCCTACCAGATTATGACATGCCCTTCACATTATTTTGTCATGAGGTTAGTGCACATGCACAAGGGGTAATGACACAAATGCATGGCTGCAAGGAAAAAACACTCGCATATTACTCCACACAGTTGGGTGCTGCCCGCATAAAAGCAGTAGCTGCAGCTGCCCTAGTGCTCGAAAAAAAATACAGATATTGTACTAGGACACCCAGTTACCTTAATGGTACCAAATGCTGTGACAGAAATTCTAAATAAAGTACAAACAAAACATCTGTCAGCGGCCAGACTCACTAATTATGAAGTTGGGCTCCTCAACACCAAGCAATGTCATCTTAAAACATTGCACAGTGTTGAATCCTGCTACATTACTTCCACAGGATTCAAAAGATGGGAGGATAGCTCAAGATTCCCCTAGGGATCTAGAGGAATCTCAGCTTAAACAAGAAACTATAAACTCACCAATTTTTTATGAACATAACTGCTTAGAGTTAATGAGACAAGAGTCTTTGGGTATATCTGACTTCAAAGACATAACACAACCAGATGCAGACATCACCCTTTTTGTAGATGGCTCACGCTACTACATAGACAGTGCCCCTCACACAGGATGTACCGTAACCACACACACAGAAGTAATAACTCAACAGACTATTCCAAGTTATATGTCGGTACAAGAAGTGATGAAGTCACTTTGTGATGAAACGCGTTGGTCCCCAATTGGAAAATGACACGTAATAGACCACGCCCCCTCTGACGCTGCGGAGTTTCCCCGGGCTATCTGAAGCCCAGCTGGTTTGATCGTGGGTGGGATATAGCAGCTGGAGATTGCCGTTTGAACGAGGGAACGTATGAACTGAAAGATACCTTTACATGAGCGTTTCTAGTTTTCAAAATGTGAGTGTTTTTTAACCCTATGTTTAAGTCGAATAAATGGAGAAACGTACAACACCATGAGTTTTCTCTCTGTTCTCTCCCCATGTGTACTTTGGTAAGGAGAACAACAAGGCTTTGAGAGGAGTAAAAGTACATTGTGGTGGTGCTTTTTGAAGCAAGTGGACATACTTTTCAAATACTGTATGGAATAGAAGGGGTCATATTGTTGCAAATTCATTATCTGTAATATCGGTATAGGTGGAACTAGAAAATTTACAACTATATTGACTTTGGGACTGATTTTTCCTTTGCATTTTCAATCCTTGTGTTTCTCTACCCTTCTCCCCTTTCTGCGCCCATCCTTTGTTATTTTTATACTTTCTAAAAGTTCGAACACTTAAATGCATATACACTAAAAGTAAACATTTACACTGATTCAAGGTATGCATTTGGAATTGTGCATGACTATGGTCCCATATGAAAGAGTAGGGATTTTATGGGATCAGCAGGTAAACCAGTTAAGCATGCTGAATATATTAGAGCACTGTTCACCGCATTCCAACTCCCTCTAAGTTATCAGTGATATAGGTGAAGGCACATACAAGAGACACTACCCCCGAACCTGCGGGAAATAGACTGGTAGACCAGGCCACATGAGAACCCACCATAGCCAAAGTACCCCAAGGGAAGTCTATTCACATGGTGACCCCGACCCCAATTTTGACCATACCACACTCCAAATTATGCAGAGACAAGCATCAGAGATTGAGAAAAAGGCTTAGGCAAAATACTGAGCACTAGAAGTGCAAGGAGAATGGCGTAAAGGTCAGCGTTTGTGTCTACCAAAAGCACTTTATCCCATTATTGACAATACTCATGGGAAAGTGCATCTGGGGAAAGATGCTATGGTTGTAGTCACCAATAATTTATGGATAGCACCAGGATTTGCCTAAGCAGCATAGGCGTTAGTGGCAGGATGCCTAATCTGTGCACAAAACAACCCAGGTAAGTCTGTACCAACTCCATAGAAAAGCACACCCTAGACAGTATCCTTTTCAAAGGATACAGATACACTTTGTACAAGTTCCCAAATGCTCAGGCTATGAGAATGTGCTTGTCTGTGTCAACCTCTGTAGTCACTGGCTGGATGCATGGCCATGCAGGAAAGCAAATGCCAAAACAATAGCCAAGAAAATTATGAGTGAAGTGATATGCGGATATGGGGTACCAGAAGTCATTGAAAGTGACAGGGGGAGGCATTTCATGAATTGCTAAAAAACATGGAAATCATTTCTGCCTTCCACACCCCTTATCGGTCCCAGAGTTCTGGGTGCTGTAAAGCTTAGAAAATAAGGCAATAAAACACGAATGTGCCTAGACCACTGACAGATACAGGGCATAAACGGAAAATACAACAATGAGGAAGGTATTGAAACCTGTCTTTCAACAAGCAACCATAGCCTTTCTGCTATAGTTTTCATTCTCACTGGTACTTGGCCTTTTCAGCCACCAGAAGATATTTACATCATATACAGTTAGGTCCATAAATATTGGGACATTGACACAATTCTCATATTTTGGGCTCTATACACCACCACAATGGATCTGAAATTAAACAAATAAGATGCGTTTTAACTGAAGACTTTCAGCTTTAATTTGAGGGTATTTACATCCAAATCAGGTGAACGGTGTAGGAATTACAACGGTTTCTATATGTGCCTCCCACTTTTTAAGGGACCAAAAGTAATGGGACAAACTAAACAATCATACAGCAAACTTTCACTTTTTAATAATTTGTTGCAAATCCTTTGCAGTCAATTACAGCCTGAAGTCTGGAACGCATAGACATCACCAGATGCTGGGTTTCATCCCTGGTAATGCTCTGCAAGGCCTCTACTACAAATGTCTTCAGTTCCTGCTTGATCTTGGGGCATTCTCCCTTCAGTTTTGTCTTCATCAAGTGAAATGCATGCTCAATTGGATTCCGGTCAGGTGATTGACTTGGCCATTGCATAACATTCCTGATGTTAGCCTTAAAAAACTCTTTGGTTGCTTTTGCAGTATGCTTCGGGTCATTGTCCATCTGCACTGTGAAGCGCCGTCCAATGAGTTCTGGAGCATTTGATTGAATATGAGCAGATAATATTGCCCAAAAAACACTTCAGAATTCATCCTGCTGCTTTTGTCAGCAGTCACATCATCAATAAATACAAGGGAACCAGTTCCATTGGCAGCCATACATGCCCACACCATGACACTACCACCACCATGCTTCACTGATGAGGTGGTATGTTTTGGCTCATGAGCAGTTCCTTTCCTTCTCCATACTCTTCTCTTCCCATCACTGTGGTACAAGTTGATCTTTGTCTCATCTGTCCATAGGATGTTCCAGAACTGTAATGGCTTTTTAGATGTTGTTTGCCAAACTCTAATCTGGTCTTCCTGTTTTTGTGGCTCACAAATGGTTTACATCTTGTGGTGAACCCTCTATATTCACTCTTGTGAAGTCTTCTCTTGATTGTTGACTTTGACACATATGCACTTCCATCCTGGAGAGTGTTCTTGATTTGGCCAACTGTTGTGAAAGGGTTTTTCTTCACCAGGTAAAAAATTATTCTGTCATCCACCACAGTTGTTTTCCGTGGTCTTCCGGGTCTTTTGGTGTTGCTGAGCTCTCCGGTGCATTCTTTCTTTTTAAGAATGTTCCAAACATTTGATTTGACCACACCTAATGTTTTTGCTATCTCTCTGATGGGTTTGTTTTGATTTTTCAGCCTAATGATGGCTTGCTTCACTGATAGTGACAGCTCTTTGGATCTCATATTGAGAGTTGACAGCAACAGATTCCAAATGCAAATGTCACACCTAGAATCAACTCCAGACCATTTACCTGTTTAATTGATGATGAAATAATGAGGGAATAGCCCACACATGTCCATGAAATAGCTTTGGAGTCGATTGTCCCATTACTTTTGGTCCCTTAAAAAGTGGGAGACACATATAGAAACCATTGTAATTCCTACACCGTTCACCTGATTTGGATGTAAATACCCTCAAATTAAAGCTGAAAGTCTGCAGTTAAAGCACATCTTGTTTGTTTCATTTCAGATCCATTGTGGTGATGTATAGAGCCCAAAATATGAGAATTGTGTCAATGTCCCAATATTTATGGACCTGACTGTATGGGAAGAAAGCTTATAAATGGTTGCTGTTTGGGTACATAGGAACATATACATTTGCTAGATTCACTGCACAGACTGTATTAATGCCACATAAAGAACTGAAGGTCCTAACCTCGGGAAAATCAAGTCCTGTGCATCATTACTGACAGAAAGTACAAAGACCTATTTCACACAGGCTTTTGGATGAAAGTAGGATTGTCAGTAGGAAACATTTTCACACTGGGCACCACAGGGACAGCTCACACTCTTAAGCAAATTAGGGATCTGTCACAGCTATTAGACAACATTACTGAAATTTATGATGAAACGTTCAGATATGTGGGTTCAGAGTTGAAAATGATGCATAAGGAGCTTGCCCAGCATCAATTGATTTGGATTATCTTACAGCACAGACAGGTGGATATTGTCTGACCCATTTCACACACACAGGATCTGTCTGCTGCACCTATTTTACTGATAATAGCACTTCAGATCCGGAAGATGTTATCATAACGTATGGATGAGATTAGGGAACTTAAGGAAATGATTTCTGAGGAACATACAAAGCTAGGGTGGTGTCAGTGGCCTATATTGGCTCAATCCCACCAATTGGTTTGGAGGGATAGGTCAATGGATATTTAGCATATTATCGCTAATTGCAAAAGGCTTATTTATCTTATTATTGTTCTATGTAGTAGTAAAGCTTGTAATATGGTTGATAAAGAAGTTACTAACACTTAAATGTTGTTCTTTTAAGAAACAAAATGACGGCACCAGAACCTCCAGAGGCTCTTATGATTGCAGATATAGGTGAAGATCTGACGTCAGAACAAACTAGCGAATTCCAGATGCTGCAACTATCTGAGGGACCACTTGGGTGTACCGTCTGTGAGAAACTATTGCAACCAGCAGAGAAAAGGACATTCAGCGGGTGCAAGATGATTGTCAACTCTTTGATCATTTATTAATACCAGGTAGGAAAGGGATCATGGACTTGATATTTAGTGGGGGATGGGTTGATCAATTTATTCAGTTTTAGACATCCCTATGTTTATGTCCTGTTAGAATGGTGTATGTGTATAAGTACCCATTAAAAGCGACAGCAAGAATGTGATCTCTGACAAATAAAAGGATAGGAAATGATAAATGGGATTATGCTGAGCTGAGGACATCTGGTTACCTGTCAGTCATTTTGTCCTTTCACAGTTTGTAGCAGTTATTCATTATTAGCTTGTTGCTTGCAAGGAGCTGCGCCCACGGCCCTAATTATATAGCTGAAAGGAGAAAAACCACCACCCCCCCCCCCCACCAGGGATGAAGGCTCGAAGGTCTTGGATCCAACAGTGTGTACTAACACATAGGGCTAGATTTACTAAGCTGCGGGTTTGAAAAAGTGGGGATGTTGCCTATAGCAACCAATCAGATTCTAGCTTTCATTTATTTAGTACCTTCTACAAAATGACAGCTAGAATCTGATTGGTTGCCATAGGCAACATCCCCACTTTTTCAAACCCACAGCTTAGTAAATCTAGCCCATAGTGTAGTTAAAGTAATTTCACTAGTTTGACTTGTACATAAATTTAAAATTCTTGCCCTGTTATCATTTCAAATCTAATAATAATTTCCAACAGAAAGCAAGAATGTTTTATGTATTGAAATGAAAATGCCATATTTGGTTTTCTTTTCATTTGCATAATTTCCTCCAGCAAAATAATCAGGTTGCATCACTGGGACCTCCATCATTCCCATGACACTCCATACCCCAAGAAGAGTGGAATCACCAGACATAACTGCAATTTATATACATTTTGAATACTGGTCACACTTCATCTCTCTGTTACAGCTATTACTTAGTAGCCGGGATGCTATGTTTCTCTGCTTCTGAGCCACAATGCTAATTGCAAAGGTTCACACTTACTCTCTCTGTTCTGTCTATTGCTTAGCAGCAGGGATGCTATGTTTCTCTGCCTCTGAGCAGCCACGCTAATTGCGATGGCTCACACTTACTCTCTCTGTTGCGGCTATTGCTTAGCATCAGGGATCCTATGTTTCTCTGCCTCTGAGCCACCATGCTAATCGCAATGGCTCACACTGCTTCTATGTCCTGGCTCTTGCTATAAGCAGCCGGGACACTGTTTTGCCTCTTTCATTCAGACGGCTTGCTAGACCACCAGGATGCTCTGTTCAGTGATTGCAGTCATGTGACTGAAATCACCAATTACTGGGGGGGGGGGGGGCTCGCTTCCAATAAAGCATCCTGATTGGCCCTCATTAGCTTAAATAACAGCGCAGGCTTAGCCTCCCTGCCAGTTATAGCATTCTTGCACTGTTATATACGTGAATCTGCTGTGTTGATAAACCTGAGGTTCTGATTGACTGCCTGTTACCTGACCAAGCTTGTTCCTGGATTCCCCTTGTCTGCTGCTTGTCTTGTCCCTTGGCTTTGTTTTTGGACCCTTCTTGCTCACTACCCACCCTGACCTTTTGGCTTGGCCTTGATATACCTATTTATTGCCTGCCCTCGAACCTCTGCATCACAACTCTGTGCATCACCTTGTGTACTATTCTCCTGGTCTCCATACATCATCGCTACCTGGTTCCTGAGATGATCTTTTACTACTCTGAGTACAAGTCCTGGGCGCACCCGAGTACCTGTGAGAATATTTCTCTCTACAGGAAAAGTGGCTTGCTATAGGTGAAGACCTCTGTTATGTCCTGTCCTAAAATTTTATCCAGGTTTCCAGTGGGAGCCGTAACAGTTTGTGAAGGTTCAATATTATTATGTTTCATTGTTACCTTAAATTGATGGTCACTATCACTATATACAGTACATGTATATAAAATATTTACTGTGCAAAAAGATGTGTCTATTCTTAAATGTGATTTACATATTTATATTATCCATATATTTATTACATACTATTTATTATATTTATGTACTGCATTCATACAAAAATATTATTTAAATAAATAGTAGAAGTTCATTTCATTGTATGGACACCTTAATTTACTTGATATAAGAACACTTTATAAGGGGATTAGGGCCACTTTCTTTTGCTTCTCATATCTCTATTTGAGAATTTAAAGCTGATGGGAGCATTTGCCTGGGTTATTCACTATCCAGTCATATACTTCAAGCTTCCTGGACAGCAATGTCTAAAGAAGTCACTTGTTGGTGCATGACATATTAGAAGTGGTTCAATAGGAAAACATTTTATGCTACAAAACCAATAAGCATATTATTTATTATTAAAACAGTTATAGTAACCATGATAACTTACCCCTAATACAATATAAGATGAGTCCTTCATTTAGAGATTCAGTTCCAGTTCTTGTGTATTCAGTATCAATGAGACTGGCTACTTGGACATTTAGATTGGTTTTAGAAATGGATAACCACAGTCATTTGAATCCAGAGCAACACAAGCACCATAAGAATGTTAAAGTGAAAATAAGCAGTGCTTTATAAGGAAAATAACTGTGGAGCAACTTGAGGATATATATATTTTTATGTATAAGGTTAAATGGTTTAAGTGGTTTAAGTTTTTTGCATTTTTATATTACTTCCAAAATCACAGATAAAACAGCAAAATAAAGAAATTAGAGCAAGAGCTGTATAATTATTATTATCCTTTATTTATATAGTACCAACATATTACATAGCTCTTTAAATTAAGGAGATTATGATACAAATATAAAACATATAACTACGTGAAACAGATGGTAAAAATAATCCTGCCCAAATGAGCTTACAATCTAATAGGTGTGTGGTAATAATTGATATATAAGGTAGTGGATTAAAGATTGTAACTGGTGGCAAGGAACGTTTGTGTAGCTACTGTAAAGTAGACATATTATCAGACGCCAGTATTACTGGTGGTGTGGTATGGTTGGAATAAGGATAGACAGTGGATGCTAGGCACATAAATGATGAACCAGTTACTGTTGAATTGTCAGATAGTCAGCTGCTTGCAACCATTACTGCCCTTCCCCATTTTGCTCAACTGAGCCTTCCTCTTCTGGTTCTGGAAAAGGTTTTTCTCTTGTGCTGTATGAGCACTCTTGTGGTCAACCGACAGCTCAAAGTAGCGGTGTGTCTGGTATTTTTCTTTGGCATCATACTTGCTGCTGGACACAGAGCCAGAAGACTTGTTCCCTATGTTCGCAAACATTGTGGTGGCAGCTGCTGTCACCAAGTAACCCGAGGAGATCAGAGATGTAGTGACAACTTTATAGTAGCCACCAGACAATTTAAATGACAATGAATCTTTAATGTTACAGATGATTTCACCATTTACTTCTGAGTCTTGATTATATTATTCAGTGCCTGATAGGGAGCATTATTAGTATATTATGTGATAGCTTTAATAGTTATTTAAGGTGAATTGTCATTTTCCTTTACTACTCGTATGATGACTTTTGCATCTGAAGTGAAGCCTTCACTATTTGTAATTGTTCCAAAATCTCATACACATTGGCCCATTCTTTCATTTTAATTTCCCCACTATTTAGATAATTAATAAGCACATGTTGAAGAATGCTGCCTAAAAAGTAAGTGATTTGTGAATTCAGTAGGTTATCTCTATTACTGTTTTTTTACACTATAACTGGAGCAATGACTGGAAGAATGTTCTTTTTTTAATATCTTTATAGATATCTTGTGTGAAGTTATCACTAACATCATCAAAAAACATATTTAGTTCAATGGTTCCAGGCAGCTCTAATGTTACAAGACTGCTTAAAAGAACCTTAGAGCATAAAATTATTATTAAACAAATTTATATTCATTACAAAGCTTTTAACTACCATTTCAAACTTGTTTTAGCCAGACTTCTGACCCTGAAAGTATTGTTGACAAATCACTGATGATGCCAATTGATGTTCCCACTCCATTGAAGAAGCTAATTGAAAAAATGTTGGGTTTGCATGGAAGAGAGATAGCGTGTCCTATTGGGGATTTGGCTTCCAGTAAAACGTTCGAGAAATTGCCTCTGTACTACTTACCACGGATGAGTAAGATGTGACGACAGCCAGCCTACCAAGATTATCAGCTATGGGACCCATGGTTTTGACCCTAAAGCACATATTCATATGTAAGTTATCCTAATTAATGCAAATTATTACAGTGGGTTATAGAACATTTGTGTTGTTTGTGCGAAGTTATTAAATAAGAAACACATCATCCAAAATGATAATCTTAACCAAGGTAGAGCCATTGCGTACAAGATTTCCTTCATTAAGGGCGGGGGGAATTAAATCATATCATAACTTTGTATTACATAATCTAATGTCTTTTTGTGTAAATTCTGCATGTATTTTGCCATCTGTATTAGATTTTTCTCCTAAAACAAAATAATTATATCAAGTGTATATTTTTGAGTAAAAAAAAATGGTGCTCCTGGTGAAGTCAATTTAAAAATATGTACCTTGAACCTTTAAAAAAACAACAAAAAAAATAGGAGCATTATCATTTATTTCTTGAATTTCTACTTTCACATTGAAAACATTTAAAATATTTCTATTAAGCATCAAAGGGAAGAAAACAGTGTACATATGTTTCTGTTTCTGTATGTGTCTATTACTTCCTAAACAAGTTTGCATTGTCTACAATAACAGAAAGGAGATGAGAAATAAAATGGACATTTTCTATCAGACATCATTTTTGTATCAGACAGTTCTTAACATTTAATCCCAGATTATTTGCCAAATGTCCAATAAATTAACATTATTCCATCTCTTCAGCATTGAAACAATTAGGGTGAATGAAAAAGACAAAACAAGAATTACTTGCCGCCTCCTTGCTTTGTATATCTTCATTCACTGGGTCTTCACTGCAGCCATTTTACCAATAACCTTTTCATTTCTTCTTCTTACAATCCACATATGTATGAATTTATGGCAAAGTCCTGATCCCAATATAAGCAAATACATTTGTAATTTTCCAGCAATAATACATATTTGCCTTCCTGTCTTCTTGCTGCTTTGCAGAACGTGTATATGAAAAATATAACAGTTATTTTCCAGATCTAGGTCCTTCAGCTAAAGGTAAACAGTGGCGCTCAGAGGCAGAATTGTGAATTGCAGCACAACTGCAAGTAGCTATAGTCAATTTTTAAGCAAATACTTTATAGAATAAACTTAGATGTAAACTTAATATAGCAATACGGCATCTATTTTTTTCAGAAAGTTACAAAATATATTTTGCAAAATGTATCTTTATTAGCACATATTACATTTTTGCTAAAGCCCTATGGTACATTAACAAGTTAGTTTAAATTTACAGCTTGAAAGTCAGTACAATGCAACAATAAGAAAATAATACTAGGTGCAATATCATCAAAAACTGATTTCGTACTTGCGTTGTGTTTCTTTACTGAGCCAAGTAAAAACTTTTAAATAATATCATTTTCCCATGCTTAAATCTTTGTGTTGTTTAAAATGGGGAAAATAACTCAACTTTTACTTATTGTGGAATATATGTCTTACTCTGATTTCCCATGATATTGAAACAGAAAACATTTACACCCATGTGTAATAACTGTGTCCTGTCCATGTGTAATAACTGTTATCTGTCTATAATTGCCACCCCATCTTTTTTGGTGCCACATGTAAAGTAAATTATGTGATCTTGCATTACAAGTATATTGACAATATGCCCTGATTAGTCTGTGAGAATATCCTTCCTTGTTTGATTCCTGTCAACTTCAGTAAAAACATAATTACTTAGCAACTAGTTCACTACCAAACATTTTTAAAAATTAAAAGGTTATTTTCTAATGCAACAAACAAATTACCTACCAAGGTCCCTTACATTTCTAGTTGACTTTTTAAGTGCTCAAAGCCCAGAAGAAGATTGTCATGATCAATTTCCAAAAAGGTGAATTCCACCTGTCAGACAAAATTAGTGCTAGCAGAACAGAGGCGCGGAGGCAAACAAGACCCCCGGTTTTCACCAGGAACTGCTGCAAGGTGGTATGGACTTCGCTGCCAAGACGTTGCAGGCCTCTAAACTGTAGAGACTGTCCAAGAGCTCCGGATCCGGTGCCCGTGAAGAGGACGAACATGGAGGCTGCCGCTGTGCCCCTGGAGGGGCTGAAGATGGCTCTGGCTGCTGTGCCCATCAAGAGGGCGAAGAATGAAGAGGAGAAGTACTTACCGTTCCTGCGATCCAGCGTTGGTGAGTATTTCTTTCTTCCTGCAGGGGTTGACAGCGGAGGGAGGATGAGCCACTCAGGGCTCCTCTTTCTCCGCTGGCCAATCAGAGGCCGGAAAGGTGAGCCAATCACGGCTCACCTCCGGCCATTCAAAAGATTGGAGCCACGGCGAGCCAATGAGCGCTCGCGGCAGCGCCCACTGATGAGGTCGCGCCGGCTGGTATATAAGCCGCTGGCTTGCCAGAAGTGTGGCGGTGGAGTGAAGAGAGGACGTTGACGGATGTCCGGAGTGGCGGAAGAAGAGAAAGATGCCGGAAGTGGCAGGGTGCCCTTGTCAGGGCAAGGAGCTATCCTGCCACTAATAATCACCGCCGGAGACGTCGGCGGGGAGCCCTTGTAAGGGCTGAGAGCAACCCCGACCCTAGAGTAGCCGGAAGACCCACGCCAAAGCGGAGAAGAGGCACCGCTGGCTTGAGGGTCTGGAAGACCTGGCGGAAGAAGGCTGCGAGGCAAGCTGAGTATCCTGCACAGAGCAGGTAAGTATACTCAGTGTAAAGTCGGGCACAAGGCCCGTGGCCACAGTCGGGCGCTAGGCCCATGGGCACATGTGAGGGGCACAAGGCCAAGGGAACTGGGCACAAGACCCTTATAGGTAGTTGGCTCAAAGCCCAAAAGTCTAAAAAATTACACAAGGCCCTAGTTAGTTAGTTAGGGGGGCTATAAGCCCATAGTGTATAAAGGGCACAAGGCCTTTGTAGTTAGACAGTGGACTAGTGCCCATAGTTAGGTAGGCCACAAGGCCCAGTGAGAATGGGCTAAGCCCACGGTGTGTCAGGGCATAAGGCCCTAGTTAGAGGCCTAGAGGCCAGAAGTAGAAGGGCACAAGGCCCTAGTGGGTGGGTTCAGAGCCAAAGGTAGAGAGGGGGCTAAGGCCCATAGTCAGAGCACAAGGCTCTGTAGTCAACTGGGCAGAGAGGCCCATGGTGTAAGACATAAGGCCCTGGTTGTGGTCAGTGGCGTGAGAGCCCTGAATAGAGTAGGGCGCGGTCCTGTGTGTGAGGTGAGTACACTAGATGAGAGGTAACAGTAGAGCAGAAGGCTCCTGTTAGTACTGTAGTAACCGGCTGGTTAGCTAGCAGCTGTATACTCGTGTGGTTAGCCTGCCATATACTGTAACAGTTTTTATTCCATCTGTGTGGCGAATATTGCCTTGTATATTGTATTTTGGTGTGCTGTACATTTGTTTCCAGGTGCAAGACGTCAGGCCCCCATTAAAGGTAGGCTCTTGTTTCCTGATTGTTTTCCTGCAATAACCTGTACTGTGGGGACAAGTGTAGTTACAAGCTTACACATAGCCAGGGAAGAATACACCGTAGTTTTCCCGTCCCATAGGTCCCTGGGGTTACGCTGGTTTCCAGAGGGGGTGATTGAGTATCTCACTGGCAGTACGGCACAACTCAATTGAGTTCCAGGGGTGGCCCGTGGTTCTGGTTGAGTGTCCCAGTCCTAAGTTCCGTGCAGGTTCTCTGGCGGTTCCGGAGTGGGATACGTGTTCCGCCTGAGTGGAGGCAGTCGTCGCAGTCCCGGTGGTGACGATCGTCTGTTCCGTGTGGCAGTCGACTCACAGGTTGGTGTGCTGTTCCAGTGAGCCTCTTTTGGGCCTTCTGCAGCCAGTCCTTAGGATTCCGTGGGTGACCCCATAGCAAGAAGATAGTCTTCTTGGTACGACCTGGGTGAGGGTTTAGGAACCGCCCTCCGGAATAGACCGGCTGGTGTTCCCCGTAGAGTACAGTGAGTAGGTCCCGTTAGTACACCACACCCAGTTAGAGTTGTTGTCATATAGTTGAGTTGCGTTACCGGCCATTAGAAGTTGTTAGGGCCGGGTCGCCTGTTGTAGTTAGAGTTTTGTGGGTGTACACCTTAGTCTCACCACCAGAGTAGAGGGAGGCTGTGTGTTCTCTGTTGCCCACAGGTGTCAGGGAGGAGCAGGAAAGCAGGGACCGGAAGTCGGAGTGCCCGGTGAGTATGACGCTCGATTCCCTCTTTCGGTTAGTTCCTCACCGAAAGGTGAGTGGGGAACTTAAGGCGGGACTGTTCCTGGTCTCAAGTGCTCGTAGTCCCATAGAGGGAAGTGGTTGGAGGTAACAGAGCATCGGTTGCTGATCTGCTGGGATCGGACAGCGGTCGGGGTGTACCGGAAGCGGACAGGAGGTGACCTTCGTTTGTAAGGTAAGTTTATCTGTGTGCGTCTGTCCTGTTCCCCGCAGGCGCTACAGAACTACTTTCTGGCATGATGGAAAGAGGCATTTGAAAGATTATATTGAAGACAGTAAGGAATATCAACAATCCGGGATCTGGTACACAAGCAGACAAGTGAGGTGTCAAATCAGGATCCAGAAAAATAGTCAAATAACATGCCAATGTGAAACCAGGAATTCCAATAAGAAAGCAGATAGGGAGTATCACCCACACAGAATTTCTTATACGCATCATGGGAATGATGCAGAGTGGGACATACGCCATGCCCAGAAAGTGGGTGGGCGCTTATGCGGCAATGCAGAGTTGCTCGTATCTGGCACTTGCCCTTCCCTTCACCACAAGAGGTAGGACGGGGTTGGGCGGGGTGTTCTAACATTGACCAAGTACAGTAAAGGCATGTTTATGCAAATATGGCTCATGCAAACCTGCAGAAACAAGCATATACACCTGTTAGGAGTCATATCTTTTGCAACTGCTATACTGCAGGTGCAAATTCTCACTGATGACATATAGTATAGGGATGTACACAGTGGTAGCATTGCTGCCTTACAGTAAATACATTTTTTTCATTGATATACATATATTGTATTAACGTTTTCAACTATAACTTACATGAATCACACCATTTTTCACTTGTATAAACATATGTTATCATACTTGTTTGATAGAATAAAAAGCATAACAAAGTATTTTTATGTCTGGTTTCAATAAGGAAAATCGATACAAATGTTCTGCCACTTACAATTTCCAGTCTATTCTTCAGCAAGTCTATTATAAACCTGCTTGTTACTATTGAGGTGGAAAAGATTTCTCCCACCTAAATTACTGGATTCCCTTGACCAAATCAAAAGATAAACTTTACAAATGTAATAGATATCCATTTCGTAATCCAAAAACGGATCTGCAACAATGTAAATATGCTATATTTTCTTTTTTACATTACGTATGTTGGATGCATAACACTATGAAAATGTTGCACAATCTATATTACAATCTACAGAGGCAAAAAACATGCCTCATAGGCATCTGTCAGAGATGACCTAAACGGGTCCTTTCTCCTGAACTCTGGCTGCTATACCTTGTGGGTATCGATCGATAGAAAGACAGACAACTTCAGATGTTGGGCTGAAAATGTATCTGGTTCTGACCAGCCCTAAGTCAGAGTAGCTTTATTTATACATAGTTTCACAGAAAAAGGGAGATAAGGAATACAAGGTTTGTCAAGGCAACTTGTCCATGTCAGCAGTTTGTGGGCATGATGTAAAGCAGATGTCTTATCTCAGTCACGTAGGCCTCAAGTGGGGGTCGTGGGCTCCTGGTACCGAAGCTGCTGGATGTGCACATTCTTGAGAAGAGACATGTTGGTGAAGAGAAAAGAATGTGAGGCAAAGTTCATAGAGAATATTCTGCAAGCTGCAGACTATTCTTCTTTCAGCAGTAATTATACAAAATGCATTACTTTAAGAAGTTCATAAAATGTATATCTCTCACATAAACCCCTCTTTTTATCATTTTTATAATTGCCCTGCCTATCCTTTTGGTGTGCATGAAGCACTCCTGCACCCGACCTACTTCATTCAATTCAATGGAACCTCTAATAGGCCCTTAGAGGATGGTAAAGGTACATTCAATCAGGTCTATGGTTCATGTACACCTAATTCTTAAAAATAATAAAAAAGAAAATGGGAAAGACTGAAGGGGGGAGAGTACAAAAGAGCCTTAAAGCTCAGAGAGGACAAGGTAAACCTCTGATACCGGTTTGGGCTTTACATGTCTTTTAAGAGACTTCTTATTCAGAATGAGATCATTTCTGCACCTTTTCAAACAGCATTGGAAAAAACATAAGCTTAGTTTAAAAATGACATATAACAACAACAATAAAGCGAATATCTTAGCTATCCATATTAAAATGCCTGAAATCCATGTGAAAATACCTGTGCCCCAATTGCTAGGATTTAACCATGAGAAGGCTGATGTCCACCAGCCATCATTTACTGTATCGGGGTCAAAATTTTCTTTCCTGAAATTCTCCTTCATTTCTTTGGCTTCTGTCATGTACCTGTCTATTACTTCTTCTCTGTTTGGCTGCATTTAGAATTACAGTTTGATAAATAAGGTTGGGTGAAATTTACTATAACCTGACAGCGTGACTTAGGGACGGACCCTAAGGGGAAACTCTTATTGTGGTAACTAATGCGTATTTGGCCATATGGGGTCCATATTGACTCATTTATAGCCCTATTGGATTCTATTCCCTTATTGAAACAATATTTTGGTCTGACTCCATTCGTGTTTAGTTTTACTACTGGGTATCTGGTGGTTTTATACTTGTGGCTGACCATGCGTCCACATGAGAAGTTTCCCTCTCTCATTTTAGTCAGCTCTTCACTACTCAAAGGTATGGGAACCAGGGCTATATTTTTACTGATGGTAGGAGTACGAGAACATACCCAGCAGTTGCTGGTATTGGTTATTTGACTAATGGCTTTGTGCAAGTGTGCTATAACATTCTCTGGCTCTTCTAAGTTAGAAAAGGTTGTAGGAAAACATAGAAAAAGAACAATTTTTAAAAGGACCTTACTCCCCTTCATGGTTTTTCCTGGGTCAACGTAGCCTTTTTGCAGTGACTGGCGTGGATCCAAGGATCCTTTCCTTCAAGTTTCACAGAAGTGGGTGTAGTCAACAGAACTTGATATGGCCCCTCAAATCGTGGTTCCAGAGACCTCCTTACGTGTCTTTTTACGAAGACGTAATCTCCTGGCACCAGGGCATGTGTTCCAGTGCAATCCTCTGGATCTGGGATTGAAGAGAAAACTTGAGAATGTATGTTAGTGAGGGACTTCTGTAGTTCTTTCACATAACTAGTCAGTTCACCTTGGTGTTTCACTAGAGATTGTGGAAAATAACACCCTGTCTTTGGCGGCCCCCAAACAGTATTTCATAGGGGTTCAGCCTGTGTTTCTTATTAGGTGTTGTCCTGATTGAGTATAGGGCGAGGGGAAGGCATTGCAGCCAGGGCATTCCTGTGCTTTTCATGGCTTTCTGTATTTTGAGCTTGAGAGTGCCATTTAGCCTTTCTACCTTGCCACTACTCTGTGGGTGGTAGGGGGTATGGAATGCTTGAGCAATCCCCAAGTCTGACATGATAGATGTCATCACTTCTACTGTAAAAGTAGTACCTCTGTCTGATTCAATCACCTCTGGAACCCCATATCTACATACTACCTCAGATAGCAGCTTCTTGGCTGTATTTTTCGCTGTGGCTTTGGATACCGCCCACGCTTCCGAAGAGACTGGAGAATAGATCAGTAGCTACTAGGACATATTCATATATTCCACATTTGGGTAGCTGAATGTAATCTATCTGTATGCGCTGAAAGGGGTAGAGGGGTTTAGGTGTCACCCTGTGAGGTACTGTTACTGTGTGACCAGGGTTGTGTGTGTTACAGATGGCGCAGGCCTTTACCAGATTACTGGCAGCTGTGCTGAAGCCTGGCGCGATCCAGTGTCTGAATACAGAGTTAATTATTGCGTCTTTTGAAACATGGGAAGGCCCATGCACTAGAGCAGCCAGTGTAGGAAAAAGGACTCTAGGGAGACAGTGTCTGTCTGTTGTGGCCCATATGCCCTCTATGTGTTCCGCCCCCCTCTTTTTCCACTCCTCTCTTTCAGATACTGCTGCTTGCTTTTGGAGGATTTTTAGCATTTCCAGATCTATAGGGAGGGTGGGGGGTGTTGTGGACACTAAATAGTGTTGTACTAGTGGTAAGTCTGCTGCAGCTCTTGCAGCCTGGTCTGCTAGTCTGTTCCCTCTTACTTCCATAGACTGCTCTCTGGTGTGTGCTTTTACCTTTATGACTGCCACTTCCTTGGGTAGTTTTAATGCAGCAAACAACCTCAAAATGTTTTCTGCATTTTTAATGGGTTTACCGTTAGAGGCCATAAAGTGTCTGTTCTTCCAAATACTTTGATAGTCATGTGCAACCCCAAAGGCATATCTGGAGTCAGTGTAAATGTTAGCTGTTCTCCCTTCTGCATACTGACATGCACTTATAAGTGCTTCTAATTCAGCTTGCTGTGCCGATTGACTTGGTGGGAGGGGTTGCTGGAGTACAATGTCTGTTTCTGTTGTAACTGCATAACTTGTTTTGGGAGAGCCCTCCTCATAGTACCTGGACCCATCTACAAACAGGAGTAAATCAGGGTTGCTAAGAGATGTCTCTTTAACATCCCCGGGAGGTTTAGTTTCCAGATCCATTAAGGCTAGACAGTCATGATCACAGAGAAAATTTTTTAGTTGTGTTTCCTGCTTTGTCACAGCCTCAACACTCTCTGTATTGTCTGTGTCTTCAGCATCACTTTCTATACTGTCTGTGTTTGCAGCGTCTATAGTGTTTCGTCTGTGTCTGCAGCATCTATACTGTTACTCCCCTCTTTTATATCCATGCAACTTGGGAACAATGTTGCTGGATTTAAAACTGTGCATCTTTTTAGTGTAACGTTTGAGGGTGTCAGTAGTGCTACTTCATATTTAGTTGATCTAGCCACTGAGATGTGTTTTGTTCTGGCTTGATTCAGTATTTCCATGACTGAGTGTGGTACCTGAATGGTGAGAGGGTGATCCAGCACTATGTCTGCAACTTTTTGTAGCAATAAAGCGGCTGCTGCTACTGCTTTTATACATGTTGGGGCTCCCACTATGACGGGGTCTAATTTTTGTGAGTAGTACCCCAATGGTCTTTGTCTGCTCCCATGCTCTTGTGTTAGTACGCCATGAGCGTGCCCTTCTTGTTCATGGCAGAACAAGTTAAACGGTAGTTCATAGTTAGGTAGCCCAAGGGCTGGGGCGCTTGTGATTAAATCTTTGATCAGCTCAAAAGCTGCTTTTTGTTCAGCTGTTGACCAAAACATATTGCAACTTCTATTCATTGGAAGTTGGATCAATGCAATCTGGATTGCCTAAATGGTCTTTTTTGCTGGAGATCTGTGAAGAAAAAAACTTTTGCATAAAGATTAACATTTATTCACTAGGAATTACAGTAACTGTTATTAATTCACGTTGAACAGCTGCTAATACGACACTTGCTTAAAAGTTGCTCTTTGTAGCTTAACTGTGACGCTATGCGTTCCATGCAATGAAAAACTGATTTCCTCAAAGAGGCAGTCCCCAATATCACAAACAGGGAATGTCAAAGTGACGAGACCTGGTCGAGTGTTCAAAGCCACTCCTTTCTCATCATCTCTTTGTAAACCAAATATTCACACATATTTCCAGATTCTGTGATTTCCATGTTTAAAGTACAAATATATTCACAATTCTCGCTCACAGACAACATTTTATCTCGTAACAATTCTTTATGGGCATAACAAACCCTCCTGATTTCTGAGAACATTTATCAGCGCCATTTTACACAGATAAAAACAGCTTGTAATATCTCTCCATGTAAAGCTCACTCCCACAATTCTCAACTTCATTAAAAAGAAAGCTATTTTTCAAAAAAAAAAAAAATTACTTTGTTCAAATATAGAAACGGCTTGTTGGACCCCAGCCAACTTTGTTCTGAAACCAGTAATAGTGATAATGTACATTATTTACAGTCTTGTGACGGACCAAAGACTTTAAAACTTCTTTTGCATCTCTTCAAAAACATTACATTTACACTGTACAGCTTTTTCAACCTTGAAACATGTCTCTTGTAAAACGGTCAAGACAGACAAACACGGATCTCCCTCACACACAGTAAGAAGGAGATAAAACTCACATACAGAGAGAGAAAAATTAACTGCTATCTTCCAGCCTACTGCTGTGGAACTACATGTCCCAGCATTAGACTAAATACACATTAGCTTCAACATGCTAATATCAATCAGCACTCAGGACATATTTTTCCTATTGAAAAATAGAAACATACTTGGAAGAACCATTTTATCAATGTTACATACATTGTCAGATAACAAAAAACAGCGTGCTTCTTATCTCAACACACTGAAATTTTTTACACAGAATAAGGGAGGGGCACATCTCACTCTTCAGCTGCGCAGCATTTAAACATACATTTTTAGTACACAACCTACTTGATTCATTGTTTTAGTCATTATATCATTTAGCTTGTGATACATTTTCTATTTCATCAGTGTCACTTAAATTTGTTAACTGTAACATATCACAGCAATCATTGTCATTCTCTAATTCTTCTGACATTTTACACCATGCAACACATCTGTCAAAATAACCTTTTTCTTTCAGTGCTTTCTCATTGTCTTTAATTAGTTGTTTCAAAAATGGAACTTTTAATGTACCGTTCTCAGACACCCCTGCAGCTTTGAACAGTTTTCTCATCCCTTTTGTGAAATCCTTGCCTTTATGCTTTCGCATATACTTTATGGGGTCTAGATCCCCGTACTTTTCGGATTTCTCTCCTGTCTTGGACCCTTTATTTCCCATACTGGGATTACCTTATGGTCCAATATATTTTGAATGAGAAATCTTTTATTTGTTCCTGTCTTGCTTTACAACAAGTTTGCAGCGGTCTGCCTTTCTGAATGTTCCTGACTACTTTTACTAAAATCCAACAAAAAAAACACAATCAAGTATACAATCAAGATTATTTGCAGGGTCAACTGTGTGATCTGACTGAGTCCTGTGGTGTTATTCATGTGCATAGATGCATCAGGTGTATGGCATAGAGAAGACAATATATCAATACATGTAACAATACAAGACAGATTACACACAAGTACCTTGATACTCTTAATAGTATCTGTTGCCAGAGTTCAGGGATCTCCGTCAATCAGACTGCAGTACCCTCGAGCTGGGATAATTCCCCCTCCACAGAGACAGCTCTAAGAGCAAAAATAAAGCTTTTTGCTCACCAGCGCTGGATTAACGTCTGTCTGTCTGGAAAGGGAGAACCCTGTTGTCGGGAGGTCTGATGTATTGGAGATCCCGGACGAGCCCCCACTGAAACTGTCAGAGATTACCTAAACGGGTCCTTTCTCCTGAACTCCGGCTGCTATACCTTGTGGGTATAGATCGGTAGAGAGACAGACAACTTCAGATGTTGGGCTGAAAATGTATCTGGTTCTGACCAGCCCTAAGTCAGAGTAGCTTTATTTATACATAGTTTCACAGAAAAAGGGAGATAAGGAATACAAGGTTTGTCAAGGCAACTTGTCCATGTCAGCAGTTTGTGGGCATGATGTAAAGCAGATGTCTTATCTCAGTCACGTAGGCCTCAAGTGGGGGTCGTGGGCTCCTGGTACCGAAGCTGCTGGATGTGCACATTCTTGAGAAGAGACATGTTGGCGAAGAGAAAAGAATGTGAGGCAAAGTTCATAGAGAATATTCTGCAAGCTGCAGACTATTCTTCTTTCAGCAGTAATTATACAAAATGCATTACTTTAAGAAGTTCATAAAATGTATATCTCTCACACATCCTAAGGTGAACAGGTTGCTGATGATTACATTTTAGTGCTGGTTGCAATTTTGTTTTATATGTTATTGTTGTTATCGTGCTTATTTAATATCATGCTTATTTTTATTTGTTATTTTAGTTAATAAATGTTATAATTTCTTTCCCCCAGATTTGATACTATTTTACATATATTAAATAAATGTTTCATAACAAGCTGATATAATACTGTAGTGAATAGTCAGATAAGCATAAGAAGTGGCTGATACACAACACATAATACTGTAGTACATAGTTAGATAGGCACAGGAGGTGGCTAATACACAAGACATAATACTGTAGCACATAGTCAGATAAGCGCAGGAAGTGACTAATACACAACACATAATATTGTAGCACATAGCCAGATAAACACAGGAAGTGACTGATACACAACACATAATACTGTAGCACATAGTCAGATAAGCACAGGAAGTGGCTGATACACAACACATAATATTGTAGTACATAGTCAGATAAGCACAGGAAATGGCTGATACACAACACATAATACTGTGGTATATAGTCAGATAAGCACAGGAAGTGGCTGATACACAAGACATAATACTGTAGTACATAGTCAGATAGGCACAGGAGGTGGCTAATATACAAGACATAATACTGTAGCACATAGTCAGATAAGCGAAGGAAGTGGCTGATACACAACACATAATACTGTAGTACATAGTCCGATAAGCACAGGAAGTGGCTGCTACACAACACATAATACTGTAGTACATAGATAAGCACAGGAAGTGGCTGATACACAACACATAATACTGTAGCACATAGTCAGATAAGCACAGGAAGTGGCTGATGCACAACACATAATACTGTAGCACATAGTCAGATAAGCACAGGAAGTGGCTGATGCACAACACATAATACTGTAGTACATAGTCAGATAAGCACAAGAAGTGGCTGATACACAACACATAATACTGTAGTACATAGTCAGATAAGCACAGGAAGTGGCTGATACACAACACATAATACTGTAGTACATAGTCCGATAAGCACAGGAAGTGGCTGCTACACAACACATAATACTGTAGAACATAGATAAGCACAGAAAGTGGCTGATACACAACACATAATACTGTAGCACATAGTCTGATAAGCACAGGAAGTGGCTGATGCACAACACATAATACTGTAGTATATAGTCTGATAAGCACAGGAATTGGCAGATACACAAGACATAATACTGTAGTACATAGTCAGAAAAGCACAGGAATTGGCAGATACGCAACACAATACTGCAGGACATAGTCAGATAAACACATGAAGTGGCTGATACACAACACATAATACTGTAGTACATATTCAGATAAGCACAGGAAGTGACTGATACACAACACATAATACTGTAGTAAACTGGTAGATTTTTAGTGAAAAATGTGGTATATTCAGAAGCCCTATGCAAAACAATGTGTAGAGAAAATTGTGTTAATCTCTTATGGTATTTTATTTTATTTCCCTTTGAATTATGTTCCCTATGGTCTATTTAAGGAAGATGTTTCCCTTTAATTAATGTGTATTTCACAGTTCTCTTGTAGCTCCACAAGTTTAATAAGCTCTTGCATTCACTGGTAGCCATGGACATGCTGGAATTTGTAGTTTCACAAGTGCCAGCATGTCCAAGCAGTCCATGTTGTGGACTTTTAATTCCACAACAATACTTAAAGTAGTACTGACATTCAAGCATTGCCCTGACCTCTACTACCCAAGAGATGTCAGCAAGACCCCTGTGTTATTGCTGTACGTTGAAGGGTGTCACATGTTTTTTACAGCCCCATTTCCCTGTCCAGGTCTGACATTATAACAGGGGGACCCCATAATATGGGTCTCCCTGAAATAGAGTGACCAGACCAGCTTGGCATATTCTGCTGATGGATGCTGCTTTTGCATGGGAAACCCATGATCGTCATGCTTCTGCTTTAGCTGTAACCAGACCAGTTTGTTGCACAGGTGCTGGTTATTTATTTGGGGATGGGGGTGGGGACACTGCCTGTTTTCAATTGCATGTTTGAATGAATGTCTTTTTGCTATGTGCAGTAAGAGACCTCAAAGTGGCCAGTACTGGTACTACATGTAAAGTGTGACTAAAGCAGGATGCTAAGGACATAATATTAGAAATCATAATGCAACTGCTGTGAACATTATGCTGTGTAAGGCTCACACAATAATATACAATTAATCATTAAAGTACGCGGATGGTGCGTTCACAAGTTTGAACATTATTATTATGCATCATATGTCTGTCATGTTTCCTATGTTGTGATGTTATCTGTGAATTATGGTATTTTGAGATGTAAGGCCTGATTCATTAAGGAAAGGAAAGCAAAAAATTAGTAACTTTGAACATTGGCCAAACATTCTTACAATGCAAGCGGTGCAAAGGAGTTTATTATTTTGCTTATAAGGAAAAAAATGGCTGTTTTTTCATGTAGGACGCAAATACTTGATAGCTTTATTTTTACATTGACATTGAAAATTGATTTTGGACATGCCCTACACCAACTATAAATCTGTCCCCACATTTTAAGTTTCCCTCCCCTCCAATGCAACATGGTTTTGCCCAGTTGCTAAGTTATACTTTTTTTTTTACTTTCCTTAATGAATCAGGCCCAAAATGTTTACATTAAACCAGGTGGATGACATTTAACAAAGTGGCAATGTGTATTCAATAACTGTTCTGTGTAAGTTGAATGGTAGACTTTGAGTATGGTTGTTAGTTGGATAATGTCATAAATTCTGCCTAGATAGCAGCTAGGTTATGCATATTGTTACGATTAGGTTAATATTCTAAGACTGAGTTTGCAGCAGCCTTATGTCTTAATACAATTATTCAGCCAGTTCTTGGTCAACAGAACCACAGGAGGTCCTGCTAGTCCAGATAGCAATTGAATTGCAAACTCTCTGCCTTAGTGTAATTAATAACAAACTGTTTTGAAAGCCAATAGGGTATTGTGTTGTGCTGTATATAAAAGATACATCATATTGCACAACTGTAATGACAATATGTCTAGCAGAAATTTACCATTTGAATAGGTTCAATAAAAGTGTGAGTCCTTGACAGAGTAAAAATAATTTAATTAATTTATCCACATACACATCTTGAAAGTAAAAGTAGGGCTTGGGAGTAAAGTAGAGTAAGTAAAGTAGTGTTTGATTACTCAGATACGAGTAGGCTATTTCTGGACCTATAAAATGTACAGGCCAAAGCATGGGAGGTTGCCAGTGTGTGTGATCTGGTGGTGAGACTAGAATTTGGAGTGAAGGATTGAAGAGGTTATACTCTGGTCTGAGCAATCATGTTTCTGTATTGAGACTTTGCGATCATGCTACCATCTGGGGACTTTGCCTTGTCAGTTACTGGACTTTTGTTACCCACCTGGTAAAGAGAACTTTATCTGTAAAAGACTGTTGCCACTCCATTGCTATACATTGTTACTTAATAAAGTACACTTGCATCTTAATCTGTCATTGGCTTGAGTGATCTAAGAACCCCATGTTCTCACACAAAGCATTAATGAAGACTTTTTTATGACAGTTTACTTATTTTCTCTGGCAAAGGATATAGAATGTTGGCTACATTGTCCTTCATATCTACCACACACATCCTTAGAGTTGTGCTCAATTGAAGGGATCCATTTCCATGGCTGGAACATGAATATTACATTCCTTATGGTCATAATTAATTGCTGATTGCATGTAAATTACTTCATATCAGTACTTTACATCTAATTGATTGTGTTATGGGATAAAGCCTTAAACCATTTCCTTTAAACCACAAAATTGCATGCTACTGTGTTCAGTAGTAAGTACCTCCCTTCTGAACACTAACTCCCTTCCTGAAAAACATATTTGGACTCTCAATCTCCTAAGGATTATAGTCAATCTTAATGACTTTTGTGTAGCTTATATTCTGGATAATTTTCTAACATTTTGGGACTGAAAAAAGGTTCTGAATGAAGTTGATTTCTTCATTAAGATAACAATAGCATTCCATTATATCTGATTCCGTTTCAATGTTTTAAATGTTTCTTTCTCCTTAAAAAAGCTATATGATAGTGAGCTTTTGAATGTTTGTTGGTTTATGTTATATACTATGTTATAGTTGTGACTAATTGGGTGAATGTTGCAAAGTTGTGTAATAAAATGAGTGTTGCATTTTAACCAACTACAAGTTGGGTTCCACAGACTACTCTGTCAACTAGATAGTTATAGACATAAATTGATTTTATTTAAACTAAGGCGTAATTAGTCTTTTAAACGGTGTTCCTATTTTACTTTATATAAATAACTCCAGTCACTAGTTTATGGGAGAATGGATTCCTTCACAATTAATTTAATGTTGAATGATTAGAGTGCTAGTGACTGTAATAAGCATATAGACCAAGTGACATTTTTATTAATAAATAAAATAAGTTGCACTTACATATACTAGGAATAAATTGAGCAGTGTTGTCCAAGTGAGGCTGATCGGATTATTCCTTATCTGTGCTCCTGCTATGCATTTCAGGGTAGCCAAAGTCAACAGGCAATGTGGAACACATGAAACACTGTTATACTATATCCTTAATTTATTCCTGACATTTGAAAGTGTAACTTATTTAATTTAATTTAATTATTAATATGATGTTCACCTTTTCTCTAGGACTCTCCAATCATTCCCCTACAGATCTCACCAGTGAGGGTGTCTTTCTTGGAATGGACTCATTCCCTAGAAAGTGCGGCTGGAGACTTTAATCCAGATTCTCGAATTATCATCCAGGGAGCACCCGCCACCCCTTCACTGGGAATATATTTATCCATATTTAATGTGATAATAGAGTTGAACATTTTAGCATGTTCTTCAATATACTTTCTCATAAATATTATGTACAAATAGTGCACAGTTGTTTTGAAATAATGGCAGTCAAACGTTAGTGCACTGATAGTGCCGTTTGCTTTTGCTACTATTACAAGAAGTGGATGGGGTTATTGCAACATGATTCACTGTATCCTCTGACTTTTGGGATGCCAGATATGTCTAATTGAGCGATAACATGTGTCATGTTATTTTTTGGCACAATGATGATAGAATTGCTGTTGGAACCCTTCCCCCATTTCCTAGTTAGATTAAATGAGAGAAGGTTGACACATTTGCTACTAACTACCTGTAACTGACACTGTACAATACCTACATTATCTTGTGTTGTTTATCAGACATATCCTTCCTAATATGACTGTGTCTACTAATTACTGCAAAACAGTAAAATAATACAATCAGATTTTGAATAAAACTATTAATTTTGCAACCTTTCTCATTGAAAATACATCAATATGGGACTATGTATTATCCCACAGCACCCTTCTCCTCACCAATTATATCACTCTGGAGAATTTTCAAAACTCCAAGGAAAATATTCCACCATAAAGCTTTTATCAGTTTTTGCAGCTTAGACACTTGTATCAAGCAATGAACCCTAACTTTCATAGTTGGAACATAACAACATTTAAATCCATCTGTTTGCACGATGCATCTTCAAAGATGATCATATTTGAAGATGCTGTCTTCAATGCAATTGAGAATTTCCCTTGTGATTCTGAGACGACATTAATTTGTAAAGCATTCGTTCCAACCTTGCACAACTTTCCTAACATACCTGGAACACATTTTAAAAATAGATAAATTAATGCATATATTATTAAAAAAATAATAACATATTTTCCTAATGTCCAGAATAAACCTTTCCACCATCCTGACACCCCTGAAAATATAACTGTAAACCAAGTAGAAGGATTCCACCAGGAACTTTCCAACCAGTCATACTTTTCAGAATCTTTCTCATTATGGTTTATTCTGAATTTATCCTTTATTTGTGATATATTTAACATATATTTATCTATTTCTTCCTTTGGGTTGTCTGTGACGTGGATGATGTGTGTACAGCAGTGAACACCATAAACAGTTTCTAATGTATGACAATATCCACTACTTTGTGCAGTTAAATAATCTGATATTAATCTATGTTTAATTAATTCAGTTTTATAAGCTTGAAGCTCTTTGGAAACATATCTAAAAGTCATAAAGCTCTGTAATGTTATCCAACAAATCAGTTAATTGTTCAATTGCTTCAATATTGTTTAAATATCCAATATGTCCATGAGTGAAATAATTTTCAAAACCTACCTTTACTTTGACTGAATGTTCTATTTTAAAAAGATGTTTATATTTAGTAGTTTTTACCGATCTCCTCGTCCTATGGTTAATGCTCTGAGTGATCATGTCAATCAGATCCTTATGTTCCATGATAATTGTACTAGGAATGAATTCTCCAATATAACATGTACCTTCAGAATTTGGAGGTAGCCATTTAAATGCTCACCATCCACATATTAAATACAAATTCTCAGAAAGTGTACATGGTATATCAGACATTAAACTATGAGCTGCCTCATAGACCAATTCACAAGTGGTCCGATTAACAGAATGTATCGTCCACCTAGTTACTTTTCCACTCAATGTTACATTGATTAGTTCTTCAATTAAATGTAAGTTGTTAAACTGTACAATACTCAAACATTCTTTTATTGCTCCTAAATATATTTTCGGTACATTATAATTCACTTCCTTCTGTTGAATTGTAGGATTAGCAATTTTATTATAACATGCTATATTTTCATGTATCACATTATAATATTTTATAGACTTTATACGTGGTGGCATGGTATTACTATACTCTCATTTTGTCTTGTTACCCCATTTCTTCTCACCTAATTTACTTTAATTTATGGGAAACGGTATAAGACCAAAATTATGATGGCTACGAGGTACTTGAGTACAAAATCAACACTCACTGGTATTAAGTTTATTTCCTACCAATTGATGAAACACATCTATGTGATGTTGATCACTAAAAATTTTGGATCATCTGAGCACCATTGTACGCATTGTCTTTCTAAATGATGCTCACACTATTTACAGATACATGCTTGTATTGGAGATAAATCTTTGCAATGCTCATGTGATGTAACCTCCCTTTTACCACTCTTTTCCAAAGCTGTTACATTATTATTCTGTTGTCCATTTACAGGGCTGCAAATATACAGTTCAAGAAAAATATCAATTGCAAATGTTGTTAGTGTTATAACAATTAGTAATGACCATAATTCAAATTTGGTTGAGGACCAATCAACTCTGAATACCAGTTTCTTTCCGTCTCTTGTCTTTTCCTCTTCACAAGATTTACATCCCCTGACTTCATCAAGAGGAGAGCGTCTTGCCTTTGTAAGGGCCGAGACATTATTATGGTCTCAGAAATATCCCTTACTTGTAAAATAAAGGGGATAATTATCTTCTTACTTGATCAGGTTCAATTGCTTTTTTACAATGGGAAACATGTATCCAAGTACTTTCCTCCTTATCGCGGTTGGCGTTGTCAATAGCATAAGATATGGACCCTCACACCAATCAGTCAACAAACCAGATATCAAGAAACTTCTTATCATCACCCAATCTCCAGGATGCAAATTATGACAGGCTCCAACTGTGCATTATCAGTTTCTGCTGTTTTCTTAGCAGCTAAGTCAGCGTTATGATTTCCTTTTGTTATCTCATCATGTCCTGTCATATGCGCTTGGCATTTAATTACTGCTACCTGTTTTGGTAACTGAATAGCATGCAGTAATTCATTTACAATTTCATGATGAGCAACAGGTGTACCATTAGCTGTGATGAAATTTCTTTGTTGCCATATTTCAGCATTAATCATGAACGACACCGAAACCATTTTTACTATCTGTGTAAATATTTACTGTTTTACCCTCTGCCAATTGACAAGCTTTAATTAATGCCTTTTATTCGGCGATTTGAGCAGAATGCGGAGATTATGTACTTTCAGAATATACAGTCATATTATCATCCCCTTTTGCAAATCCTGACTGCAATGATCCTGTCTCATTTTTCCTATGACAACTTCCATCTACATAGAAAATCAAATCAGGATTCTGCAATGGTATTTCTTTTAAATCTGGTCGTGATGCATGTATATTACA
Organism: Mixophyes fleayi; assembly: GCF_038048845.1. Lineage (NCBI taxonomy): Eukaryota > Metazoa > Chordata > Amphibia > Anura > Limnodynastidae > Mixophyes > Mixophyes fleayi. Next base: position 302,560,206 of record NC_134405.1, on the reverse strand, counting down.
AAATCATGTGGTTCATGAGCAAAATGTGTAAAACTCTGACGTTCACTTTTATGTGTGTTCTCTTCATCTGATTCACTTAATGCCAAATCATTATCGGTATCCAAATATACCTCCCCCTCCCTTTGAATCTTAGAAGATTCAATATCAGAAGCAATAGGCAACAGGGTTGCAGGGTTTAAAACATTGCATCTGACAAGTGTAATATTTGGAGCCATAAGAAGAATCAATTACTATTTTGTTAGTCTGGCATTTGTAACATGTCTAGTCATATGGCAATTTAAAAGTGCAGCTACTGCATGTGGGACTTGTACTGTAAGTGGATTTCCCAAAACTATATTAGAATATTTATCTATTAACATGGCAGTGGCTGCAACAGATTTTAAACAATTTGGGAGCCCTCTAGCCACGGGATCTAGATGCTTACTGTATTATACATGACGTCACAGACCCGGAAGTAGGGAGCCGGTCAGCGGGACCTTCCGTGATCGTGTTCTATTATCAAGGTTCATATTTCTTAATTATAATAGCAGTTAGCTCCAGTCACCATGCGGGAATCTATTTAAAGGGCAACCTCGTCATTCCTAGTGGGCAGCTCAGATTGATATAGCTGTGGATATATCTCCGGCTGGATCATTTTGCAGAGAGATTGTCTTTCAGTTAGTGAAATTTCTATATAGACTCTATCTATAGGCACTGTTTATTTATGCAGGGCTTTTGTGAAATTATAACTATCAATAAAAGCCTCCACCATTGCTAATTTACAACAAGCCTAAAACAATCTCTTCTTTAGGGTAAAGGATGCAGAATTAAATACATGAGGATGTCATATGGACATACATGATTACATCCTTATCCATATGAAGTTAATAATAATGGGTGTATCAGTATGTGTGGAGTAATTATCTACATTCATTGCCCTCCTTTCGTGGGTATAGTGTCCTTATAGAACAGTTACAGATACCAACCTCTGTCATTACCAATTTGCAATAAACCCACAAGACTCTTTCTGCAGAATATAGGATTTCTCTAGAACATATGAGAGGATATCTACATGTATATATGATAGTGTGGGACATCTCAATAGTATATAAGAGTGTTCCAAACATATGCATATGATAGTATCCTAACCTATATGGGGATAATAATAACCCTATGATAACTATAATGGTGGCTGTACCTGCTATGGATTAATACCTTGATTAGACACAATATATTAATTTACGGTGGTCCCTGCATACTAACTAAGAATCCAATTAGGATTAGATCAGTCTTTATGTATCAAATTACAATACAAATCTGATATCTAATAAATATTACTGGCTTTCCCAATGGGTCATTTTTTATCTCTTTAACACATCATTTCAATCTTTTTCACTTCTAATTTTTAATTTGCCGACACATATGATATCTGGTTATTTGTCCAATTCTTTTTCATAATAATTAACAATAGAGTTGATTTTAACTTATAACCTTTATGGACAGGAGTGCCTCGCACACTACTCTGCTCAGTTGATATTTTTTTATCAACTGTATTCCCTGATGTCTAGATTTGTCTAGTTATGAGAGCACCCCCTCATAGTATATGCTATATTCAACCATACTTTATTGAGGTTTGTCCTTACCTTTGAGCGGATTGTTCCACCCTCCCTTTTCTTTTCTGTATTATACAACAGGTCTGGGGATATTCCCATGGGACTGTGTTAAAACACCAGCAGCATGACCTGAATGTTCATGACAAAACAAAGTGAATGATAACTCATAATTTGGTATACCCAATGCAGAGGCCATCAAGAGTTCTTGTTTAAGCTACTCAAAAAACATTTGGTAATATCAGTGTGAATGAGAGGTTCTTTAACAGCATCAGTTGTAAGTTCATACAAAAGGGGCAGTTAAACTTGAATAGTTTGATATAAAATTCCTACAGAATCCCGCACAACCGAGAAATCTGTGTAACTTCCTTTTATTCAATGGCAAAGTTAAATCATGAATGGCTTGTATGCGATCTGGGGATAAATGTCTTTTCCCTTTAGTTAAACAGTGTCCTATGTATAGGATCTGTGGACTGCAGAACTGCATATTACCCTTTGACACCTTGTGTCCTGAATATGCCAAACGAGTTAACAACTCACCAGTGTCTTTACATGATGCCTCAAAAGAATCAGAGCATAACAACAAATCATCTACATATTGAATGAGCGTACTTCCTTGTGAAAATCTCAAAGTCTTTAAATCAGCTGCTAAGGCATGGCTCAATATAGTACCATTATTTACAAAACCCTGGGGAATCCTAGTCCAAGTGTACTGTTCACCCTGATAGGTAAATGCAAACAGATATTGACTATCCTCATATAGGAATAGAAAGTAGGCAGAACACAAATCAGTGACTGAAAAAACCTGGGCTTCAGCTGGTATTTGCATAAGAATTGTTACAGGATTTGGAACAACTGGATGTAAGGGTTCAACTACTGCATTAATAGTCCTCAGATTTTGAACTAGCCTAAAAGCTCGCCCACCACTCTTCTTTATCGGATAGATTGGACTATTACAGGGACTTTGGGTTTTATTTAAAACTCCTTGCTGTAATAATGATTGTATTACAGGGAAAATACTTTCTGGTCTTAGAGGATATTGAGTCAATGATGGAAGTCTTAAATTGGGTTTCAATTTAACAGAAATTGGGCTAACTTTCATTTTTCCAGTTTCATTTGCATCTGTAGTCCACAACTGACTAGGTACATTTTCTAGCATGTCATCTACCATTTTTTTTAGCCCTGGTTGGTAGCACCATTGGGGCTGAATCTCATATGTGTCGTGATAAGGCATATTAGCATTCATGTCAAGAGCTAGCTGCACTTCATGTCTATTTTTCTCAGGAATGTCTAAAAACACTCTATCAGGAGTACAAAATATTGACACCCTAATTTACACAACAAATCTCTACCCAATAAATTAGAAGGAGCCTTAAAGTGACCTAAAGTGACTGTAACTAGCTCTGTTTCTTTTAAAGAAATAACTTGTCCAGCGGCTCCTACTGCATTTACAATTTTACTGGTAGTTGGTAATGCAACTTAATTTTTTAACACTGATCTTGCAGCTCCTTTATCAATCAGAAATTCATGCTTATTACCATTAATTGTCATTTTTATAGTGGGGTCCTTAACATCTGTTCTTAATACTGGACATATGGGCACAGGAGTTGCTGGAGACCATCAACCAATATTATCTTGAGAAGTGGTTATTTGATCTGGTCTTACCCGATTATCTCTTTGTTTTCTAGGCTTCCTGCAAAACTTAGCAAAATGCCCCCTCTCCTGGCAGTTATAACAAATCCCCTGTGATCTGTTACTCCTGTCAGGATATGCATTTACCCCAACTTTGGATCTAACACCCTGTATTGTTGCTTTTGCCGCTTCCATTTGCAAATTCATCAATTTTGTTTCTGCTTGAACTTTTTAATTTCCATATTATCTTCATGATGTGCAGCAACTGTAGCTAAGGCATCAATATCATTTAAAGCCCACAAGGGGTCGTGAATTTGAATTCTCATTTTTAAATTTTGCTTTAACCCCTCAACAAAAGCACTAGTTAAAATATTTTTAAAATCAACTTTTGCAAACACATCAGAAACACCTGAATAATTTACAACCTCTCTTCTGAATCTAGCATTATATTCTCTAACTCCATCAGCTGCACTCTGTTTAATCATAAAAACCTTGGACCAATCCACTTTCAGGGGAAATATTTCTTTAAATATTGCAATTGCAAGTTCCCACTGTGTATCAATATCAGCCCTTGCATTATTACTAGGGGTTTGAAAATTAGCCTCATTCCACTTACACTGAATATTTAAAGTAGTAAGTTCATCTGAGGTTAACAGAGCATGAAACAATTGCAGTATATCTGAAAATGTGGGACTATGTGTTTTGTATAATCTCTGCAATTTAATCATTACCTCTGCAGGTTTAGTTCTATAATCTTTACATTCTGTAACAATTAAATTCAATTCAGTTCGTGTCCAAGGGACATGAGCCACCCACTGTGCGCCTTGGTCTGTAGTTATAGTTCTTAAAGGAAGCATGTGGACATCAGGGGATTTTCCAGGCCGTCTTGGAATACAGGTAATGTTACTTGCAGATATATTTGCATAATCTTTACCCATAAGGGGTTTTTTAACTTCTGTAACAAAACCACCTACTGCTTTCTTCTCCCTCACTGCCCTCATCAGATATTTGGCATTAGACCTTACAAGAATTTCATCATCCCTTTTTGTTTCTTCCACAACTCCGTCTCCCAGTGGCATATCTACTTGATGATCCACGTGTACCTGTACCTGTGGATACAGCCTTCTTTGCGCCCCCATTGCGCTAGGTAATAAATCAGATATTGGGTCGTCTTGCTCTCCTGGTGCACTAGGAGTTTTAACTGTCATATATTGATCAACATATGGAGGCGGGATTGTAGCCTCATTTAACCATAATTGCAAGACTTGCACTTCTTTACTTTTAGAAACACCCTTTCCTATATCTCCTAAGACATTTAAATCAAAACTTCCTTTTGCTGTAAATTCAGGACACCTTGATAACCATTTCTACACATATTGAACAAACTTTTTTCCATATTTATGGAACATAATGGTGGTCGGACTCCCAGGGGAAAACCACAACCAATTAGGCTTTTCATGTGTGGCTACATATTGTCTCATAGCGCAGCTTAATCTTTTCTTTTACAGTCCGACTTATTCAGTATCTGCGCTATGGTAATAGGGCTACAACCACTATTAATATGTATTAGCCCGTTTATCAGCTTCAACCGTTATTAGGGAAACCACACTTTATCTCGTCAGATAAATCCTGGTGTTATCACGCACACGTTACACACACTGCTGTCTAAGGTCTTATAGTACACTTTTTTATGTGTTTTACAGTACTTTCACGTGGCTTGGGGCTATCTTTACCTCCTTCAAGTGTTAACCAGAATTAATACTTGAATTCAGTAACTAACCCGATTCCAGTCCCATCAAGGAAACCCTTTTACACTCACATACAGGCAACCTTTCATACAATGGTTAAGAAGGTTAAACAGTCTCTTAGCAATAAACAGCAAATGAAAATTCTAATTGGTTCCAAATCTATACTTATATATCTAAACAAACAAATAAACAATTCAAAAGTACATTTGCCATTTCACACTTACAGAGAGAACTATAAATACCTTTTTAGCAAGCCCAGATAGTAGGAGACATAAGTATATATTCAGAAAGATAAAAAAATATTACCTTTGTGGCCACAGTTGAATATATAGTTTGTCTCCCATCTCCAGATGTGTTGGCTGATCGTTATTTACATATATCTCGGTGGGACCTCCAAAAATAATGTAGCACTCAAAAAAAGCAGTAAGTGTAGAAATGGCAAAGTTTTTTTATTCTTCCGTAATGCAATGCATGAGTCTTAGTTCAAAAATAGCGCAAGACTGGTCCTTTTTTCAATGTACACAGATTATATACATAAAAGCCCATCCCTCTTAACAGATGTCACTAATCATATCACATACTTTGAAATAATACAATGCAATAGTAAAGAAATCAATTATAAATGCTTTCGACAAATATTTCATCAAACAGAAAACCTATATCCTTAAGGTCAAGGGGGATATGTGACCTTTTACATTCCTAAGCTGCAACTGAGACTTTTGCATTTTTATCTACAGTAGAAATAGCAGATCTGTTGCTGGCTATAGCAGTGTGCTGGGGGAATTTGTCTCTGTTTTTTCCTTTTAGGATAACCCCACCCTTTCATGCACCTGTTATAGCCTATAAATTGATTTGAGCAACTACCAGTTGTGTATTTGTCTGAGAGGCATGTTGGTGTCAGTAGCTGAGGGGGAGTACTGACATTGGATTGCTATTTGGAGGTCTCTGGGGTACCTCTTTGGTAAGTTAGCTCGCAAATTTAAAAACACATATGTATGGCCCAAATATATGGGACTCTCATTGTTTAGAGTAGGACCACCCTATTAGCAAAAGCACCTTGGCGTGGTGGGCGGCTTCAACATACATTTGCAAATGTGTGCAACTGAGACTTTTGCATTTTTATCTACAGTAGAAATAGCAGATCTGTTGCTGGCTATAGCAGTGTGCTGGGGGAATTTGTCTCTGTTTTTTCCTTTTAGGATAACCCCACCCTTTCATGCACCTGTTATAGCCTATAAATTGATTTGAGCAACTACCAGTTCTGTATTCCTAAGCTTATGCCTACTTAACACATCTGGCATCAATTGGAAGATCCTGTGTACAATGAGGCCCCCTATTCATTGAAAGACACATAGAAAGAATTTAACCCTTGCACAGAATACATAGAAATACACACAGTTGAACTATTCCATCTAAACACATATAATACATTAACAATATTTTATCCAACTTATATTTGTACCATAATTTATTCCATTACAGATAGGGTCTCAAATTAATAAAGGAAAAAATATTGTATTCGGAAGGGCAAAGAATCTTAAGGAGAGGTTAGCTCCAAGTCATTTTGAAAGCAGAGCAGATGGCCGTACTAGAAATATAAATAAAATGCCACAGATTGATTGTTCGATTGAGAACAAACCATCTGTGACTTTTCAGAGATGGTTGATGAATTGACCATACGGTTTCTATAGATGTTGGAGGGTACGATGTTTAACTTGCAAATCAGTGGATAATGGAGTGAGTGAGTTTTCCTCATTTGTATCTAGAGAAAAATTTGCAATTAATATATGATTAGATTGTAGGTCGAACTACATGGTGTATGTAATTCACTGTGGATGTGGCATGCAGTACATTGGAAGTACAATAAGACCATTGTATTTGCGTTTTCTTGAACATAGACGAAATATAGTTAAGGGAGTAAAAAACACATACTCTCTCAGAACATATTAATGTATGCCAGAATGGTGATTTGAAAGGTGTAAAAATTAAAGCCATATAACAGATTGAAAACACAAAGAGAGGAGAAGATAGATTTAATCTTTTGTGCAAGCACAAAGCAAATTGGATTTTTAAACTAAAAACGCTGTCGCCCCTTGGTTTGAATGATACTCTAGAGTAAAATAATTTCTAAAGTCTGATCTAATACTGTGATATAATCTAGATTTTCATTGTGGAAAATTTATTTTATTTATAAATAAAGAATAGAACAGGGACTGAATAATTAATTGATATACACATATGTACTAATCAATTTTTGGATATTTGTTATGGAATCTAAAGATAGGATGAAAGTATGAGAATCCCACTCTAATCGGATATGGGAATTATTTAATAGGTATTCGTGGGACTTCTGTCTTTAGATTGATTAGTTATCTGCCAAATATCTCATGTGAACATCATCCCCGTCACTGGTGAATTAAGTTGTGACTAGGGAGATGTTTATTATTCATTATTTTTCAATATTTTTTATTTTTAATTATTTATTAGTTTTATACACATATATATTCTTATAGATGTATTAAACATATGATTAAGGGGGATATCTGTAGATGTATACCATCATAGAAATATGTTTATTTCACAGCTGTTTATCAAATTTTATTTATTTGTTTTAAACATGCTACTTTAGAATCACGGTCAGATTAACGGAATGGAGGCTCCTGGGCTAAAGGGGTCCCCATTCCCCTGTTAGCCCCCCATTAGCCGACCACCGACCCCCGTGAGCCCCATCCCCCTGTTAGCCGCCTGCCGCCCCCCAAGCGCTTACCTTCTCCTGTCACTGCAGTCTTCCTTCTGCGGCGCGCTGTAAGCTCCTTACTAAGGAAATCTTGTGACACTCTCACGAGATCTCAGTAAGGAGATTACTGAGCGCCCGAGAAGGAGGACTGCAGTGACAGAGCTCAGCAGCATTGATCGGGCCGGGGGCACCCCTGCCCCCGGCCCGATCAATAATGCTGCTGAGCTCTGTCAAGGGCCCCCTGGATGCCCGAGGCCCCTGGGCTATAGCCCAGTTAGACCTCGGCCCTGTTTAGAATAGATGTATTTTGTCAGATTTACCAAGCCTGTTTAGTAACAAAATAAGCTTGAAACCTATTGACCGAATTCTGCTTGTTCAAGGTTTGAAATAATTTGGATTGACCGCCGAATTTAGGTTGCTAGGCAACATATACACTAAATGCTAATATGGAATTAATGTAATTTGTGCGGCTAGCGTAATCTGCCTAGCAACGGATAAAATTCTTTATTGGTCGAGTATTAATTCCCTTTCGATTGGAGAGTAGTTTACGAATATTTTAAATGGACACTGAATCTAGGTTGCTATACAACGATGCGCTGAATACAGCATGATCAGTGGCGTATTATTGGCTTATTTGTGACTTGCCGATTTAATGAAAGGAGATCATGTTTGGATACACACCTGGAGTATTCCCAATATAAGGGACTTAGTCCTATAGGAACAATCTTACCCCTGATGATACCAGGATGGAGAAATGTGTTAGGTGATGTAATTTCCGGGATCACACATTGTTTGTCTGACAGCTACTGGCCGCTTCATATGAATGAACTAATAATACTGTTTGGATTGAATGGCCATTCTAACAAGCGTTACTGATACTGACGCTCCGAAAAGATAAGTGTCATACTTTATACATATACTGAATCACTAGATATTGTGAAAACAGTGAAGAGCAATTTGATCTGTATGAGACATATGTCTCTGGGACCTATCCACTGAAAGGATAATATCTGGTGCTTAGGCACATAAGGTGGATTATTAACGTTCTCTCCTGAGGTTGAATACCATTACCTGCACACCAGACAGTCTTTACGGGACTATTTGTTATTATATTATGGTGAATTCAAGCAATATCTGTATAGACTATACGTGAACATTGGAGGATATCAATACGAATGCAATTAAATTTATTCAGTATTGAATACGGAGATCTATTTGATTATAACATCTATTGCTATTTATCATCTTCTTAGCGCATTGATGTGAAGATAGCTTTTAAATATTCGATCCGGACTATGTAGATATATGTGATATACTGGTATATTACGCAACATCAATAATCAATATGTGGTGTTATATAGTTTTATTTTATACAGTATTTTATGTTGATCTGATTTTGATATATTTATAATTAAGAATAAATATTTTTATCAATTTTATCAGCGCTTCCTTAATATTATTGCTTACTTGGTTTAATAGTTGATTGTGTTTTTGTAACATACAGATAAAGCTGTAATGAAAAGGAAGCTAACACAACTACTGGATTGCCAGATAAAGCTGAGTAGCTGAGGACTCTGTTTACCAGGCAGTTAAGGTGATTTGCAGGCACAAAGAGTCCAAATATCCATGTTAAGCTGGGGAGCTTGTGAGCTGGAGGCCAAGCTGGTGAGATGAACTTCATGCGCAGAGACTGGTTTGCTAAGTTAATATAGGAAGCTGGTGAGCTGGATACCAGGCAAGTGAGTATATTTTCCTGTCCCCACGACCTGCTGTCTGAAACAGCTACTTCAGGTTACCTTATTATGGACACACTCATTTATTTAGCACATATATCTTGAATTTCATAAAACAAACATTTTATCTGGTGAAACAGATTAATCAATTTCTAATTTTATGGTTTCATGTTTGGGATCATTTTCGTTAAATCCTTACTTTATACCAAAACATGGATGATATTTCGTCAAAGGTTATATACAGTGGTCGAAGTGGAGGCGTATACCGTGGTACACCGTACCGCCACTTCTCCTACTTCCCTCTTTGTAAAACTATCAAATTCCATTCACTTACATTTTCCATACCGCCACTACTAGATTTCCACTTCAACCACTGGTTATATAGCATTTGCTTTGGCACATAATTATTCCCATTATTTATTTATTTAACATATTTCCATACTCTTAGCATAAATATATATTCATAATATATAATAATTTGTGATCATATGGAATCATATGACAGTTTCTTGGTTTTTAATTTAAGATCCTATGATACATTTCCTAAAAAGTATCCTTTCCTGATAAGTAACAATTGAGTATTGAAATTATGTGATCACTAAATAAAAGAACAATGAAAACATAAAGAATATGCTTTAGTGAGTGTATAATATATTTACCAGTAGATTTCTCAACAAATACTGTAGGTAAATAGTGGCCCCCTGAGGTAAACACATGGAACTGCAGCATCAGTGAGACTTGTTAACATGCTATTATAACACACCCAATATATATGTTTACATCAATGTGATTTCTTAAACTTAATGTGATCACTTAAATACTACACAAAATGCTTAGGAATGTGATCAAAAGCTAATGTGAACTTTAATTTATTGAAGGCTGCATGTAAGCTAAATTCTCACATTCTCTGCTGTTTGGCTGAAAAGATGACTTACTCACTGACTTGAGCTGGGAATCAGGAGATTTGAAAACCATGGTTCATGTGTAAAAAGAATTGTGGGGCTAATGAGTTATAACAGAATATTTTCCAAGAATAAAGCAATTTTTTAATGCTTCTGTTCCTGTGATGCCTTTGTGTTTTCATGCACTGCACATGTTCAGATAAACGTACACAACTATATCTATTCACACCCAGGGCCAGATTAAGGGAATGGAGGCCCCTGGGCTAAGGGGGCCTCCATTCCCCCATGAGGCCCCCCCCCATGATCTGAGCTGCCCCCCCACGTGATCTGAGCTGCGCCCCCCCCCCTGGTGAGCCAAGCCACCCCCAAGGCACTTACCTCCTTCTCCTGGCATTGCAGTCCTTCTCCGGTGCGCTGTAGGCTCTTTACTGAGGAGATCTTGTGAGAGTGACACTCACGAGATCTCCTCAGTAAGGAGACTACAGCGCGCCGGGGAAGGACCGCAGTGAAAGTGCTCAGCATCATTGATTGCGCCGCGGGCGCCCCCGCCCCTGACCGATCAATACTGCTGCTGAGCACTTAAAAGGGCCCCCTGGATGCCCGAGGCCCCTGCGCTGTAGCCCAGTTAGCCCTATGGTTAATCCGGCCCTGTTCACACCTGCAACTTTTTGGCATTTACGACTCCTTACTCTTGAAGAGGCATGAAAGATAGGGAAGAGGTGTTCTAAGGTAGGCAATGTACAGAATGTTTTTTAATATGCATGTCAGGAAGTTGTTCCTGTTGTATTAGCGACATTTTTCAATGTTTTAATGATGTTAATAGCAATTGCGTTTATAACATATAAAATAAATGTTTTTTGTATATGGTGGACGTAAGTGTCTGTGAGGTGTGTCGGGGTGTGTCTGTTGCTAAACGGAAGCATCTTTAACTCTGATTATGGCGAACATATGCATATACTTGGGTACGACTTTTTCAATTTCAAGTAATGCTTACGCTTGCGTTCCATTCTGAATGAGGTCCTGGGCCTTTTAATTCTTTACTTTTCTTTTAAATCTGAGTAAAGTTTGTTATGATTTGTGCCTTTTGAGTTGAAATTCAGGCAAATTGTGCCAAACAGAATTGCTGGTGCTTCATATAAACTTATCTACAAATGCCACATCCTATTCACTTAGCCCAATGTATACGCCTTAGTACCCCTAAAAGCATTTTCGCCTTCCTTTTCTGATCTACAAAAGTACTCTTCAACACCTATATACCAAAAATGTTACCCTTCTACACCAACCACATTAAATATCAATTGGTAGTGTGATCAGACCCAGTATCACAACAACCAATAACATTAGAAAACCACAGGATAACATGTAACAGATAAGGTGATACCTACTAAACACTGTTTGAAATCGCCAGTAATCACCAGAAATTAATTGTGTTTTTTACAGCAAAATCTTTACTCTAACAAACCATGATGTGACAATTTCAACTAATTTAAGACCTGTCATTGGAGTAGAGGTTTCTAAAAAATAGAATTGGATTCCTGTGATTTCCTGTGAGATTACAACACATACTGTTATGTTTTGTGGATTGAGATTAGGGGGTATATTTACTAAACTGCGGGTTTGAAAAAGTGAAGATGTTGCCTATAGCAACCAATCAGATTCTAGCTGTCATTATAGAATGTACAAAATAAAGCCACAGTTTAGTAAATATACCCCTAGGAGTTAAAATGGGAGCAGTTATATATTGAGAGGAGACAGGTTGATTATATTGTTGAAAAAAAGTAATATCACGTGAGTTGTCCTGTCTTATTTTTTAATTATTTTGTTTGTCACTTTAATACTTTAACTTATTTTGGTATTATCAATGTTTTCTGTGTGTGCAAATTTAGTTTGTGTTAATCAGGTCATTGTATTGGTGGTCGGGTCTTGTATAGAAAAAATGGAGGGGATCAGAAAGCGAAAATGTTGGAGAGGAGGAAGGAATTATTAGTGAGTGGTAGAGGAAAGCGAAGTAACGCTCTCCAGCAAAAGTGCCAGGTATTAGATTTTCATATGAAGGTAAATTATTGTGGGCTATCCCAAAAATATATGTAAAATTGGCGTCTTACGGTGCAAAAAATTAAAAGTATAACAGAAAATCTATGAGGATGTAAATCATACCTGCCAACTCTCCCTAAATGTCAGGGAGACTCCCTGAAATAGGGGTGATCTCCATCACTCCCTGAAGAGTCTGGCATTCTCCCTGATGCTGAGCCAGTACAAGACGTGGTTGGCTTCACCATCTGTGGCATGATGACACAGTTCAGAAATTATGTCCTTTGTCAATATATTGGTGCCTATGGAGGTGGCCGTTTTCATGGAGACCAAGATTTAATCAAAGATTGACAGGTAAGACAACATGACTTCAGTAATGGAGACAGAAATGTAAAAGACACTTCCGTCTCTAGAGATTCATGGGCTGCTTTTCTTTTACTCATAGTTGCCTAATCTCCCGGAATGTCCAGGAGACTCCCGCATTTCTGGGAGACCTCCCGGGCTTCTGGGGGGAGCAGGGCAACTTCCTGGTTTTCGCCCCTGCAATAGATAAGTGGTGGAGGGGCTTAATGACACAAATCAATATCGCAGGGCCAAAATGATGTGATTCATCAAGCCCCGCCCCCACACGCCCACCTCCCCCGGGATCTCCCTGAAGCCAAGGAGGAAAAGTTGGTAAGTATGATGTAAATACTGTTTAGATACATAACATTTTGAAATAAAATTATAAAAAGAGATACAAGTGACAGTAAACGGCATTGAAAAAAAAATCATAAAACAAAGAAAACAAGCATCAGGTACAGGGGGGTGACTCATACATTTTATGAAGAACAGCCTACAGGAAATCTTGATGAAGCTGTACACTACACAGATGGTATACCAGGTCATTAATACTAAAGTTATTCTATTTAACAATATTTTTTAAATAACTTGTTACCTTAAAACTGAATTCAGAGCTTTTGTAGGTAAAAAGAAATTGGTTCAATTTATTTTTTCTGTAGGCACTCCTCGGTCCGGCTTCATAACACTCGCTGTGACCGAAGCTCCACAGGCAACTGCAAAAGCAATTATGGCATCTAGAAATAATGCTTGATTTATAGATAAAATGTAATCATATTTATAGCTATAATGTAATAATTGCCTTTCACTAAGCAGAGTTTTGTTTAGCTGTTAAGCTTTCTTATATGCTGTGCTGCTTCAACCTTAGAAAGTAAAACTCTGCTAGACATCAGCCACTTCTGAAAAAATTGTAGAAAAATAGGATTATGGTGGATTGGTATAGCAGTGTCTGTTTATCTCTATTACGAACATCTATAGCCACATATACCCTTTTCAACTATATCTCCATCCCTGCCTGCTTGCAAGTACCATTCACAGGTATTCAATATATTAAATAATGGCCACTCTGACAGGGTAACTAGTCATCATCGTCATTACCACCATCATCATCATTATTTGTAAAGCACGAGAAAACGTAAGGTGACCTAGACGCCGATCTCAGAGTTTGATTATCAGTTCTGATATTTAGGTACTTCCACTTGCTTTCTCTAATTTAAGCATTTGTATTGCTACCTTGTTTCAAATTGATTCGCTATTTAGAAAATTTACTATAAGGTAAATACCCAATTTTTTAGTGTCACATTTGGTGTTACATATTAGTTCCCAGTAATCCAGAAAGTAAAAGGCAGTTTTCATATATTATCAAATATAATATAGTATGTAGCTGGAACTTAGTAATGGGTCTGACATTTACTACAGTTTTGCTAGCTATCTAAACCCTTGCTGTTACTAAATCTTTATGTGTCAATTAAAACCTCTTATTACATTATTATTAAACAAATGCATTCAGCTAAGATGCCAACATATGTTTCCCTGTAATGTATTCAAAATTTGTTAAGGTAAAAAACAGAAGATACCCCCTGTGACTTTAATGTTATGTCCATATTGTCTCTACCAATAAATATTGTCCGATGCGGTTAATGTGGTTCCAAAGAGATTTAATAGCAAAATAAAGCAGTATAACAACAATCATGATGATGCATAAGAAGGTATAATAAAATACAGGAAAGTATAACTGAAGACATTATGCCTGCGCCCCTGTGTCCAGGTACAGCTTCAATCTTTAAGTATGCAGTCAAAAGAGATTAATTACTGGGCCAGGGGCTTGCTTATATACAGTTTGAGTTAACATAAAAACAGTGATGATATCACAATGTGCACAAAGATAAACTAAGGTCTTTCTTCATTGGTCAAGGGGTGAAGTCAGTTCAGTACAATGCAGAGCATAGGTCAGTTTAAAGAATTCCTTTCCAAAGGTGGGGACAGTTCAATCCAACACTGAGCACATGTAGTGCTCGAGGGAATCGATTAAATCCAGTTTAAACCAACCTATTAACAATTGCTGCCTACAGTATTATAGAGCATCAATCTTATGATAATCTTAACTAGCAATTGCAGTGTGCAAACGCTTAGCCACCAATACTGGACTTCTACTGTTGAAATGAGGAATGATATAAGACCAAACAACATACATTTATTAGGACCTGAACCATGAATACCTGTAATGTAAATTTATCTTTGTATAAATAACCTTTATGTTTTACTAATAAACTGATGTGAGTTGGAACTTTATTAAATGTGTACTATTTACAAATGTAAGTGTAAATGTAAGTGTGTGTATTGTTTACCCGTGTCATTGCGTCATTAGACATGGCTAATTAATCGCTATTGAACGGTAAACCAATATTAATTTATTTAGCCATCTTCATCCAATTATTCGACTTCCAAAGGAAACCCTTTGATAGTGCACAAAACTATCACCTAACACTCTCCCCCTTTCATGATTTAATTGCAGGATCTCAGTAGTACATTTCATTTTCTGTGATATTTGCCCCTCTTAGTACCATCACACCGTTTGTGAATATCAGTTATGTCATCAGGGAAAAGAGTCATAATTTTAGAAATTACTAGAAAACTTATACCACTGGAGCTCGGAGTTAACCATTTGCAAGCCCTACACACCCACATATAACACATTGCCTGAGAGGATATAAGGCACAATATAGTACATTACAATACACAATTTTCTTTTAAAGTTCCTCATACCTAGTATTTCCATCTGTCCAAGGCAAGTCTCCACTTGTATAACATTTAAACATGAACCTGAAGGACGTTTCACAACACCCTCTTATGACTGTTACATAACCTAATTTATGATATTCTTCAGCCTATGAAGTTAAATGCACTCTAATAATATGGATGGGTTTTTCATCAACATTTGTGGGGCGGGCTATTGTCTGATCATTCAGTTCAGTTTCTCAATATTCAAGTTTCTTTGTATGTGAAAAATTCAGACTCAGCAGAGACCGGTCTACTGAGTATTGGCGAAGTCTCAAACTAGGGGACCTAGTAATATTATATCTCCCTTCTTTTGGCCTCCCACCCCATAATTCGAGTACCTCAGAAATTTAGTGGATAGAGAACAAGTCCTACATAATTTTGTCTCTGAAGCACGTGAGAGCACACCCAGCATTTATTTTGGTCTAGAACCTTACCCACCAAAGAATGATAATCATTCTCATGGATGCCCGCCCAAGTCCAAATTACTACTGGGCTGGCATTGCTGGATGCACCTCTCTTCAACTATGAGGTCACAGTACTTACAGACACAATGTTCTTCAGACAATAGCCCCTCACACTATTACCAAGCTCCAAGGTTGGTAGACCTTTTCTTTACCACCCGAATTGAATAGTGTAATTGACTGGACCGATTGTGTTAACAATCTTCCCTCCATCCCCACATCCTCAGTATCACTAACTGAACCAATCTCCATCACCTGATAACCATTGAAAGAGTTGAATGTCCTGGAAAAAGAATAAGGACGAGAGAAACACTGAAGGGGGAAAAACAGAAAAACCATTGCTCCATGATGGGATAACAGTTTTTGCAAAGTCCTTGGCTCAGGTATTATTAACTGTGATCTTAGGTCTCCCGGAACAGATTCACGAGTGTCATCCTCTACTATTTTGATCCTTCTCTGGGTTGTTGACTTCTCTGCATAGGATGTAACAGATCCAAGTGTCTCCTTCTATGACTTTCAAGGATGTGGTGCCAGGCCAGGCCAGGCTTGCGTCCAGATATTGAGGTTGCCTATAAACCTTTGGGACAGTGTCTACAGATTTTGTACCTCTTTAGAGGAAAATAATGAGGTGCTGACAGTCAGAAGGGTAAGAACGGAGAAGAAAAACAGCAAAGAATAATAATTAATTGATCTGCAGAAAAGCAGGAAAGCAGAAAAGGAGATTTATAGTAAGATGACAGCTGGATTTGACACTATAGGGAATTGGCTCTCAACTATTTCATTAAT